>NC_085864.1:48467052-48764552 GCF_034702125.1 Engraulis encrasicolus
ATCGCCAAAAACGGGAAAACGACAAGAGACACGGAGAAGCCTATAACTATACGCGATCTCCAAGCCGAGCCGGTCGTTTTAGTGTTTGAACGGTGTCTCTATCTCGAAAGGCCTAGGAGGAGATCCATTTTCTATTTTACTGCCCGACACAAGAACGATAAATAAATAGATAAAAAATAATAAATAAACAGGACTTAGAGATTACTATAATCGAGCCTTGCTCTGCAAGGGCCATGCTCTGCATGGTCCTTGCTCCGCAAGCCCGCTTAATTAACAGGACTTAGAGATTACTAATAATCGGGCCTTGCTCTGCAAGGGCCATGCTCTGCATGGTCCTTGCTCCGCAAGCCCGCTTAAATAATCGGGCCTTGCTCTGCAAGGGCCATGCTCTGCATGGTCCTTGCTCCGCAAGCCCGCTTAAATTATCTAACTCAAGGGGTGTGTGTGTGTGATTTGAGCTTATTCCTAAAAATGGTACAGTATCGCTTTAAGGCTCCATTAAAAAAAAACTTTAAAAAGGGGCATTGTGCATATAGTGAACATGCTTGAAACTGAAACCAGTGAGTCATCCAAGGATTTGATGGACTTTTGTGTCTATATTAATGACCAAGACAGTTGAGTGTGTGGAAAAGTGGAAGAAAGAGATGGGTAATTATTTAGAATAGCCCAAATATACGTATACAGTATACCCACCTCAAAAAATGCTCAAATATACAGATACCACCACAAAAAGAAAAGTAGACTACACCACTGTACTCATTGTATCCCTTTATCCGTGTATCCTCCCTTCTCTAATAACCAGTCTGGATGATGTGTATGCATACAGCCTGTGATGGCTCTGTACATCCTATAATATGAGAAACATCTACCCCTCCCTCCATCCCTTCTCCATAGCAACCAGCTTGGATGATGTGTATGCATACAGCCTGTGACTGTACTGTATAATATGATTAAAAAACAACCATCCCTTTCTCCATAGCAACCAGCCTGGATGATGTGTATGCATACACCCTGTGACTGTACTGTATAATATGATAAAACAACAACCATCCCTTTCTCCATAGCAACCAGCCTGGATGATGTGTATGCATACACCCTGTGACTGTACTGTATAATATGATAAAACAACCATCCCTTTCTCCATAGCAACCAGCTTGGATGATGTGTATGCTTACGGCCTGTGACTGTACTGTATAATATGATTAAAAAACAACCATCCCTTTCTCCATAGCAACCAGCCTGGATGATGTGTATGCGTACGGCCTGTCCAGAGCCCTCATCAAGGTGGCTCCCCCGGCGACCGTGGGGCTGTTCTCCAACTGCCCGAGCAGGACGGAAGCGGTGCTGAGGAAAATAAGGAGTGAGTAGACTAAAGTTCAACGACACTGAAGGAATAAGATCTTTAGTAGCTTGGTGAACCAGCGCCACCCGCTGGACGCCAAAATTAGACATCCACATTTAGTCTGGTTTATCAGGCTAGATCTTTAGTACAGTACCTGCATTTCAGTTGATTAAAAAGTCAAAAACAGCTTTTATTATGTGGGCCGATACATTAAAAATCACCTAGGAGTGAGAAATTATTTTTTTCCCTTCAAATGTTATTTATTGTTTGAGCAACAGAATGTCCAAACACAAAGACTCAGAGGGGAAGGGATAAAAATCCACAAAACATACAAAAGCTCGACTATTTCACATTTTTGAGTAGAGCTGTTGTTTGAACACCCCTGCTCACCGCCCAAGGTGACAGCAAGCAACGCTCAGCCTTGCTGCTGAGGAAAAGAAAAACAGCCATAATAAAAATACTAATATAATAAATAAATATAAGTTTGTTTGTCTGTGGCGATGCTGGCGAGGCCCACATATTGACTTCTTCCTGCTGCTGTGTTCTCTCGCTGCTCACTTCCTCTCGCCTTGCCTCTGTTGACACATACAATACATTCCTACTGATCTCCATGAGTAAGCAGTGGGCTTTCAAGCTGCTGCCATGCTGTATGTTTATTTATTTTCTTTTCTTCCTTGTGTGTTTGCTTCTGTATGTTTGTTTAATTTTCTTTTCTGCTCTTTTATTGAAATCTCTCTCTTTGTGTACCTTGCCTTCTTTTACTTATTTTTTTCTCCTTCTGTCGTGCTGCTGTTTTTTATTGTTTTTTTTTTCTTCTTTTTTTTTCTTTGTTACATCGACACCTGAGGCAGCCTTGGTCTAATGGTTAGGGGGGTGGTCTTAAGGTCACAGGGCTGCAGGTTTGAACACCAACCTTACATTACCCCTGCCTTCACCTCCATCCATGGCTGAAGTACCCTTGAGCAAGGCACCTAACCTCACATTGTTCCAGGGACTGTAACCAATAACCTGTAAATAACTGTAAATCGGTTTGGATAAAAGCGTCAGCTTAGCTGTAAGTATAATGTTAGTATAATGTAGTATATAATGTTTAGTGCTGTAATGCACTGTAATGTGACCTATAACCCTCAATCCTACCCCAAGTGTACATGAACAGGGAGGCAGACTGGAGGGAGAAGAAACATCACGGCACCAAGAACAGCAGTGGCAGTTGGAGACCAGGTTAGTATCCCAAGAACCTGGCTCAGTAGCAAACCAGGTTAAGTTCACCTTGAGGTGGTGGTAAATTATCTAATACAGGGGCCTGGAGTCCCCATTTCTTTTTAACTAACTGGCATCTGTGGACTATCTATTAACAGGTGTACCCACTTCCTGTAGCTTAACTTAGCCAGGTTTACCACTTAACCATGCTATATGACATGCCATGCTGTTATGTGTATTTTCATTTGTTTTTGACTGTCTTACTGTATTATTCTGTTGTATATTATTTAATTTTAACGCCAGGGGCTACAGATGAAAACTAGCCTAAGGATAAATCTGGTGCAGTGCATGAAATGGAAACATTTATGTTTTAACTGGGTGGTGTTGGTGAACCCCTGGCCATGCAGACTGAGCTGGATCCTGCAGTGTCACGAGGACAGCCAGCAGAGGGCAGACTTGGACCAGGCTCTTAACGCACCAAGACTCACAAAGATGCTCTGGGAATTGATTAATTGATTTGTAATGCCTCCACCAGCTTGCGGCGGGTTCCTCTCCCTCCTCCTCTCCATCGTGTTCCTGCGGCCAGTGTGGGGCGAGGAAGAGGAGCAGCGGAGGAAGAGGGTGAGGTGGATCTTCGTGCAGTTCAGCGCCTGGCACTACGCGGGCAGTGACAAGCTGTGGGCAGGCCTGGTGATCCGCCTCTTCAAGGCCATCCAGAAGGACTTTGGGGAGATGCCGCTGTCCCTGTACAGGTCCACGCAGCATCCCTACCCCAAGAAGATCCAGAGGGAAGCAGGGGGACGAGGAGGAGGAGGAGGTTGGACAGTTCATGTGTTATTGCAGTGTTTCTCAACAGGGGTGCCGGGGCACCCTGGGGTGCCGCGGGCCCCCCTCAGAGGTGCCGCGGAAACGTGGCTGATAAATAAATTATGTAATATAATACAGGATGTTGGACATTTCATGTGTACTGTAGTTGTACTAATCTGCATGTCACAGTGGTTTGCTGTGTTGTACTGTTGTTTAACCCATTTTAGCCTGATGACTGGTATATGTTGTTTGACCTTTGATGCCTGGAGACACATATACACTGCATTCAGGCTCTTGGGATTTTAGCTTTTTAAATAAAATAAATGGGTATGTTACAGCTGAATGAACACATTCTAATGAAGGATGAGGGCTTAGGGTTTAAATGCATGAAACATAAATGCTTAGGGTTAAAATGCATGAAACTTATTTCATGTTTTTATGTGCATGAGAGGCTAAAATATTTACGTATTTATAGGCTGAGGGGAACTTTCCCAACAAGGGCTTTGGCATTCAACGGGTGTTTTTTGCAGGTGCTTTAGGCATCAATGGGTTAATGGCACATACACACAAAACAAATTTACCCTTGGGGCAATAAAGCTTTCATTCATTCATGAACTTACATACTCATTAATTCATGAATTCATTCATTCATTTATTTTTTCATTCATTCAACTAGTCTTTCATGCATTATTTTATTCATGTATTCACTCATTCTTTCATTCATTCATTCATTCATTCATTCATTCATTCATTCATTCATTCATTCATTCATTCATTCATTCATTCATTCAGGAGGACAAAGGTCTTGCTGGAAGGTCAGGAAGTTCCTGTTCTTGCCTCTGTGGTTGGACGTCCTGATCGCAGTCACCATGAGCGTCGCTGCCAGCGTCGTGCTGTACCGCTCCGGTTTCCAGGCCCACAGCGACACCAAATTGACCTGGACGACGCTCCTGGACTCGGTCGCAATCGGCGCCCTAGGCCTTCCCACCGCGGCCGCTCTACGCGTCCTCTTCCGCGTGTTGAAAAACCTCTTCTACAACCAGGGCAGCAGCATCCTGAAGCAGATGAACAGCACCAGCGTCAGCGATCAGCTGGGCTTCATGAACAAGGTCGGGACTCACTAATTCGACGCCCTTTCGGTACTTACCGCTTACGTCATACGACCCTAACCCTAAACTTAACCCTAACCCTAACCTTAACCCTGATCCTAACCCAAACCCTAACCCTAACGCTAAACCCAACCCTAACCTTAAATCACTTGTTTGAAATGTTTGATTACCGAGAGGGCGTCAAACTAGTGAGTCCCGAACAAGGTCAGTAAAGCGTCCGGTGGCCATATTGGGGAACGTCATCCACTTCATGGAGATATTTAACACTCACGCACATACACACACACACACGCACACACACACACACACACACACACACACACACACACACACACACACGTGCACTCACGTGTACCAACATAAAGTTGTGTATTCTGTTCATTATCTTTGACTCATTTTGTAACACATGCTGAGATTTGTCCTCGCACACACAAACACCTTCATGGATATATTTAACACTCACAAACACACACACACACACACACACACACACACACACACACACACACACACACACACACACACACACACACACACACACACACACACACACACACACACACACACACACACACACACACACATTAACTAATTTATCTATGTCCACAATCATAATATGTATATATGGACATAAATGTTACAGATACACTGATGCGATGTCACAATCCAATGTGGGTCTCAAAATAGCAGTTTTAAGGGTACAAACAACACCTTCTTCTCCAAATATGACAACTACCACACACGTGTACCAACATAAAGTTGTGTATTCTGTTCATTATCTTTGACTCATTTTGTAACACATGCTGAGATTTGTCCTCGCACACACAAACACCCATATATGAATCTCTCTCTCCCCCTCTCTCTCTCTCTCTCTCTCTCTCTCTCTCTCTCTCTCTCTCTCTCTCTCTCTCTCTCGCCCTCTCTCTCAAGGTCAGGAAAGAGGTGGCCATCTTGGTAAACTTCATCCACTTCATGGAGACCTTTGAGGATAGGAAGATCCGCGTGGTGCTGGAGATCACCAATCTGGATCGCTGCAGCCCGGATAAAGTCATTCAGACGCTGGAGGCCATCAACATCCTGCTGGCAGGCGAGGACGTGCCCTTCGTCTCCATACTGGCTGTGGACCCAGGGGTCGTTGTGAAGTGTTTTGAGAACTCGCTGTTCTTCGGCAGGTCGCGATCGAACGGGCACGAGTTCCTCAATCAGATAGTCACGCTGCCGTTCAACGTTCCCGAAATGTGCCTCCGGTCCAAGTGCGTGGCTTTCAGAACACTGGCCAACAGTCATCTGGAGGTGTACACAGCAGCTGAACCAGAGGAGAGGGGCCATGATGGCACTACTAAAACCGTGAAAGGAACGGAGCCTGGAGATCTGTCTGTGGTTCACAGCGAGAGTACAGTCCCGTTTATCGACAAATCAAAATGGGACGACGAGGAATCGCTAGCTATGGCACTGACGTGGGAGGTCTGGGCGAAAAAAGTAAAAAGGCGGACTCAGGAGGCCTTGGAGTGCATATACGACGAAAGCAAACCACTGCACATTTACCTGCCAGCAAACAGCGTGCACATGAGACGCATCATAAACTCAGTCCGAGTGACTGTCATCGTCACAGAGGCCGTCTACGGTGACCACTCCCGGGCCTCGGACATCGCAGCCTGGGTGGTGTTGGTGAACACCTGGCCATGCAGACTGAGCTGGATCCTGCAGTGTCACGAGGACAGCCAGCAGAGGGCAGACTTGGACGACACTCTTAACGCACCGAGACTCACAAAGACGCTCTGGGAGATCTTCTCCGAGTCCCGTGGGGAACTGCTAGGAGGACTCAGGAGCAGCCTGGAGTGTGTCATGGATCAGGACGGGGACCCGGAGCTGTTCGAGAGGTTTCTCAAGGTCGATTTTAAATTCACAGTCGCGGACGTGGTGAGATTTGGGCCGTGCACTGTCAACCTTGACCACTCCATTAAGAAAGAGCTGGCGAGGCTGAGGGAGAATGGGCAAAGGAATGTGACAGCTGGGAGGGAATGCAATGGGCACGATATGAGGAAGGGCATTGCTCACATGACTACAGAAGACATCTGCTCAGAGGTGAGATGAATTGCAGAGTTCAGATGCAAAACCCCCTAACTGCCATTTCAGAAAATAATCTTAATTCATTCACATTTTTATTTAACCAGAGTTGTATTACGTAGAAGAAGCAGTGCTATTACAGATGTAATAGCAACACTCGTAGTATGATATTACAAAGTTCAAACCATACAATATCATACCACTAGTGTTGTAATAACATTTGTAAGACTACCTCTACTTCTACTTAATACAACTTTTTTTAAACCAAACAACAGGGTTCTCTAAAAAATATAGAAGGGCAGGTCTTCAGAAATGGATTTAGGGGGTTTTGCATCTGAACTCTTCATTTCATCCATCCTTTCTTTTGGTGAACTATTTTTTCATATTTGTAATAATATTAGTCGATAATATTGAACAAATTATACCAGTTCTGGTCAAAAAGAATATATTAGGCCTACATATAGTAGTTTTGCGTTATTTTCAACAGCACATTAACATGCTCAGGTATCTACATTTAGAGCGTATATGAGATGTTCGCGAACCATTTTAATGGTCTGATATCCCTGCTCAGTTGGCTTTCTGAAAATATTGTCTTTATTTTTGTCCTGTTGTCTGCATTTTAGGGGTGGTACGGTTCACAAATGTCACGGTTCGGTCCATATCACGGTTTCAAGGTCACGGTTTTCGGTTTTGTACGGTTCTGTTTTTTTTTTTTTTTTTTTTTTTAATAAAATATATTATATAAAAATTTGAATGAAAATGTAAGCTTATCATGGGTATGTTGAATTTGACTTCATTTAACCCAACTGAAAGGGGAAAGATTAATGATTTTAACATGCTTCCATTTATTTCACAAAAAGGGAGAACTAAGTCCTAACTTTTAAGTTGACAAATATTCAAATATTACATGCTATAACACATTTGACGTGTAAAAATAAAACAGCTACACTCCTGTAGGTAATGGGACCATTAGGTCAGTGTAGTATGACTATTTTGGTTAATGACACACTGAGAACGAATTGGACTTTTATTTTGATACCGCTTTCTGCGAGTTTTGCGCTTATGAATCAGTTGCTTCCCATCATGAAACTGCCGGCCGTGAGAAGCATAGAAGTAAAATCAGAAGTCAAATTCAATTTTAAGTGAACAAGTGATAGGGTTATGTTATGTTAAAATGTGAAAGTTAAGGTAACAAATAATTTAAAAAGATCGTTTTTTTAGAAGTGTATGCACAAGAATGTTTCACAAAACTCCTGTGAAGCTGAGCCTTTTAAAACAGTCAAATTTTATTTTTGTTATAGTGTTAAACATCAATGTTAACTAGGCAACAGCACAAAGTCCCCTTCCGTCCATCAGAGTTTAACTAGCTACATATAATTAGGCCTACAGTTGATTGCAGTTAAGGACAGCACAGTGAATCTGATGGATATGTTCAATTATCTCGCATTTTGCCGTCCGGAATCCCCATTCCACGTGGATATAGCCTACACTAGGCTACTGTAACGTAAGTCATAGTCTACTTTGTTCTGCTAATCTGTCATTGTTTGTAAATTCATGTTCATTTAATTTAAAATGGTCAGCATAAAGGCTGGGAACAGTCACTTGCGCTATGGAGAGAGAGGGGGGAGAAGGTGACGCTGCTGACCGACCTGCACTTGCTTGTAGGCTACTGTAGCCTAGTCAGCTGGCGCATGCTGTTACATTATGTCTTTCAGTTGGCTGATAGAAATCAGTCTTTCCACACTCAATATCCTACGTAGTCTTTGTGTTTTATGCTTGTAAAAGTAGTAGGATTTTAATAGCGTCGTCCGCCGGTGGTCACTCTATTTATTTATTTTTTGAAACCGTGGGCACCGTGCGGTTGCCCACTACCCCGTTCCGTGACATGCAAACCGTACGGTCTCGGTTTGCAACGCAAACCGTACCATGCCTACTGCATTTTTAATGCAATGCCTAACACCAGCTTGCATCTTCACATTGCCATCCTTGTCTGACACTCCTTTTCGAATCATGAAGAGCAATTCCTATTGAAAAATGCATGTGTACCGTATGTTTCCTTTTCTTTGCTTTAAAGATGCAGAGGCTGAAATTTCCAGTGAAACCCCAGCAGCTGCTGAGGGCCAGTGGGCTGCAGGGAGCGGCCTTGGCTTATGGAGATGATGACGCCATAAGAGAAACCCTCCAGATGACTTCAGAGGAGTGGAGCCTCCTCCTCACACACCTCATGAGGCTAAAGACATGATGTGCAAATCGATGCCATTCCTCCATCACTGCCTTCACCCTCTGGCCTCACTTCTTGCCCCATCTCCGTGGGGAAATGTATACAGATTCCACGCTGTAGGGGGCGCTGTGGCGCAGCGCGCTAAGCCCCCCACATTTGGGCTTGCATGCCCACGGGGACCCCGGTTCGAGTCCGACCGGGGTCATTTCCCGATCCCACCCCGTCTCTCTGTCCCACTCGCTTCCTGTCACCATCTCAGACTGTCCTATCAAATAAAGGCATAAAAGCCCTATAAATATATATTAAAAAAAAAAAAAGATTCCAGTCTGTAGACCAGGGAAGAGCAGCTGCTTGGGGGTCTAGAATTTCTCCCATTCAGTGTCATGACTGTAAATAATAGAAAATAGTACCGGTAATAGAGAATGACTTTAAATTACTTTGATTTTAAAACTCTGTGTACGTGCAAACAGAAGGCCAAAACCAACACATTTTCAAGGGTTTTTCAGAGAAGAAGTAGACCTGCTGGCCAGATGGTGCAAAGACAACAACCTCCTGCTGAATGTCAACAAGACCAAGGAGATTGTTGTCAACTTCCAAAGGGTTCAAAAACAACTGCCACCACTGACCATCGACGGCGATGCTGTGGAGAGAGTGAGCAGCACCAAGTTCCTTGGAGTGCACATCAGCGACGACCTCTCTTGGACCACCAACACTACATCACTGGCGAAGAAGGCCCATCAGCGTCTCTACTTCCTGCGCAAACTAAAGAAGGCAAGTGCTACACCCTCCATCATGACAACATTCTACAGAGGAACCATAGAGAGCGTCGTGTCCAACTGCATCACAGTGTGGGGAGGAAGCTGCACGGAGAAAAACAGGAAGACACTCCAGCGTGTTGTGAACACAGCGAAGAAGATCATTGGAGTACCACTCCCCTCCCTGCAGGACATTTACACCACACGCCTCACCCGGAAAGCACTGATGATCATCAAAGACACAAGCCACCCTGTACACAAACTGTTCAGCCTCCTGCCCTCTGGAAAGAGGTACAGGCGCCTCCGTTCCCGTACCACCAGGCTGGCGAGCAGCACAATACACCAAGCGATCAAGATGCTGAACACTCAACCCACTCTCCCTCCACTGTCAGCCTCTAGCCAGCAAGGCCACTGACAACCCCCCCCCCCCCCACCATATCTGCGACTGAACATTCCACCTGCACTAACTCAAAACATGCACACACACACACACACACACACACACACACACACACACACACACACACACACACACACAAGCACACTGCACTTTCTGCACTAAACTCAAACATACACACACTGACACACACACACACACACACACACACACACACACACACACACACACAGACGCACACCGCACCTTCTACCTGCACTAAACACATACACACACATACACACACATACACACACATACACACACACAACACACACACATACACACACACACACACACACACACACACACACACAACACACACACACTGCTGCTGGTGTACTTGACAGACCTTTTTAATATTTATTTTTCTTCAAATGCTACTATTACCATGTCAGAACGCTATAAAGGACTTTTTTAGGAAAAGCACAAAAGCACAACAATACCTCTTTAATGTATGTCCTCTACAAGTCTTCTGTTGTCCAGTCTTGCACTTTAAATGTCTGTATGAGCACTGTCTATGTCCATACTGTCTTAAGTCCATGTATAAGTACTGTCTATGTCTATACTGTCTATGTCCTTACCTAGATTAGTCTATGTCTGTATGGGAAAGCAAGAAATGTAATTTCAAATTCTTTGTATGACCAGTGCATGTAAAGAAATTAACAATAAAACCTACTTGACTTGACTTGACTTGACTTGGTTCAAGGCTTACTCCTGCTGCTCCATGTTCCCACATTTTTAAGAAAATCATTCAAATATAGGCCTTATGTTCAGACCTCCATTTTCCCACATTTCCTAGTAAACTAAGAGAACACCCCTTTCTAAACTCTTAGAAATGTGGGAATATGGAGCAGCAGCAATATGCTGTGGGACCAATGGGCCTAAAAATGAATGTTAAAAATCTTAGCGATGTGGGACCAATGGGCTGTGGGAACATAGACACGCTCCCGTTTTCAAAAATATCCAGCTCCGTGGAAAAAGCACCTTAGGTACCTTTGTGTTCCTCTGGGTAAATTGGCCGCAAAACAGATATAACAAACTATGAATCATCTATAAACAATGTTGAAGTCTTCCAGAGGGGTGTGGCTGTCTTCAAATCGCCAAGATGTTGGTAACATTAGCACACAAGTATCTTCTATTAGAGCAAGATACATCAAGCCCGTACATTAGCCTGTGACGTCAGGCGAACACCACTTTAGGAGAACTCTGGTTAGTAGACTTTAGGTTGAGAATATATGGAGTAGAGGTAAGGTAAGGTAATGTAGTCCAGAGGTGCATTTTGCCACCAGGCAAGGCAGGCAACTGCTTGGGCCCCCCAAGCCCCTAGATAGTGAATAATAGTCCACATTTTGCCTCAGTAGTGGCAATTTTAGTTCAAATGTCCAGTCTTTTGCATTTTCGCTTGGGGCCCCACCTGACCCTGGAATTGCCTCTGATGTAACCTACCTGGTCATAGAACTGTGTAATTCGCCCCAGTCCTCCGCCATGACTGAGGTACCTAGAGCATTTGTATTTGTATCACTGCACAGTTTCTACCCCCCTCATATTTTGGCATCCCACTCATAGTGATGAAGTATATATCTGTGTGCAGTTACAGTATACTAGCAATACGAGCTTTTCAGGTGTACAGGGTTGCCAGATGAGGCTGATGATTTCCATCCCAAAAAATGCTCTAAACCCGCCTAGAAGCACAAAATCCCGCCCAAATCTATTGATTTCTATGGCAAAAATTGGCCGGGTTTTTCTGCTAAATGCCATTTTTACCTGCACACGGCCATCCTAAACAGCCCAATCTGGCAACACTGCAGCTGTACTCACAGTATTAATTCAGAAGGGGAAGCACATCACAGATGTCTGAACTAGAGATTGTCTTTTAACCCATTGTGTCCTGGAGTGACATATACGCTGCATTCAAGGTCTTTAGATTTGAGCTGTTTTTTATTAAAAATGTGGGTATGTTAGAGCTGAATGAACACTATACTAGTGCAAAATGGAAGTTCCAGATTTTAAATGTAACTTATTTCATGTTTGTATGTGCTTCGGAGGCTGAAATATGTAGGATTTGATAAGCAGAGGGCACTCTTACCAAAAAAGGGCTTAGGACAAAATGGGTTAAACAGCATGGGCCAAAACAGGCTTTAGCAAACCTCAGACTGCCTCAAGTAAATGCGTTAGCAATTCTACAAGATATGTTACAAATCAGGATGATTCAATCATTCATCATTTCATCACTTTATTCCAAGACATAAACTTTGGTATAAGAATAATAACAACAACATGGTCACTCAGACAGTGATAACTGAAGATAAAGTTTAAATATGTGACCATAACCTTTGATTCTTTTGATAACCAATGATCATTTACTTACAATATATAACATGCATTCTAACATCACAATCCATAAAAGTTAATATATTCATTACTGAAACACAATCATCGGAGCTGTCAAACATCAATTGACATCCATGCACATGTTGAAAATAACAGGTCATGAAACATGACAGTCAAGAGAAACATTATTTGTGACGGTGTTTGTTACATGATTAGCACATGGTGTTGCGTTTCACAGATAAAATATTTGGTAACACTTTACTTAAAGCCCACATTATAAGCGCATTCATAACAAATTATAACGCCCATTATAATTACTTATAATGTATTATGACTACAGCCATAATTCTTCATGATGCTTTATATTAACAGTTATGAATAACGGTGAATCTAGCTTATACTGCTTTATAAATCCAAGGGTGTCATGAGTGCTCATGACTGGCTATAAACTACAGGAACGACAGAGAGAATCTTTAGACCCCGACGCGGAGCGGAGGGGTCTTGTTCTCTCTGAAGTGCTGCTATTCCACAAAGCGACCGACTCGCCGAAAGTTAACCCGCTTATTATATGGATATACTTAAATGACTCACACATGGCGCGGACATTTCTTTAGGCCTATTTAATGTTAAGGTTGTTGCTGCGCAAAACAAAACAGTGCCGTTGTGGAACACCGCTAGGCAACAGCTAGGTAGCCAGGACAACAGGTGTTGTCTATCACAGCAGCTGATTAGAGTCTTGTTGAAAAGTCGCTTTAGCAGTGAAAAGTCTTGTTGCCATTGACAGCGGTCTGTTATAGACCAACCCGTCCGTTATCGAAAAATAACAGACGTGCGAACGTTGGGGAGCCCCGTTGAAATGAATGGAGCATTCGACCGATGACGTCACAACCATATAATAAACATCTATAATGCATCGTAATGTACTATAAGCCCCATCAGGCAGCCTGTAGTTTATATCCAGTCATGAGCACTCATAACACCCTTGGATTTATCAAGCATTATAAGATAGATGCATGGTTATTCGTTACTGTTAACATAACACATCATGAAGCATCATGGGTGTAGTCATGTAAGTAATGTAAGAAATTATAATGAGCATTATAATTTGTTATAAATGCGCTCATAATGCGCTATAGATATGGGCTTCATAGAAAGTGTTACCGAATATGCTACACTCATAAATTAACAAATATGTACAGTTGTTTAGAATGACAATCAGCGCCAAGGCCTATCAGCTTGATGGTGGCATATTAAAAAATAAAGGTTGTGCCAACATCTACATGATAAAGCCAAGTTCTCACAGATGGCAAAATTGAAAGAACAGTGATAACAGAGGCAATGCAGAAACATCGGTTGTTATGTGAAAGCAGTTTTGCTGCATGAACAACCAAAAACATTGGCTTAGAATAACTAAATTAGTGTGAAGAATTGCAGATTTCATGGCAAATAATACAATTGATGACAGTGTAGTAAAGTGGAAAGTTGCGACGACGCCACCTGGTGGTAGTAAATGGTATCACCAGGAAATAATTAACTCAAAGGCTAAATAGGTTTGTGATACAACGACAGAAATGGGGGTCCCAATACAATAGTTGTATTATTTGTTCAGCTGTACACAACAAAGGAAACAGTAGGAATAAATAACCCATGCACACGCTCACACGCTCACAAATACACACAGGCAGCACAGTCTAGCCACAGGTGAGGGGCAATTAGGACAAGACAGGACCACGAACGGCACCCGACATACCATCAGAGAAATTAAATGCCAGTTAAGTCACAGCAAATTAAGACAAAACACACAAAGAGTTGAAACAAACCCACTACAAACGTTGGCATGCAAAACTCAAAAGAAACATGCAAATGTTCACTGCACACACTATATGGCACGGAGGCGTGGAAGGCAGCCACCATGCCCGCTGCCCGATAATGACAGACTGGTGCGCACTGCGCTGACGGCCCAATGGCCCCGTCTGTAGGTGAATGAGTCCGATGACGCAGCCAACCAGCGAGAGCACGGCAGGCTCACAAAGGCAGTCCCAACGCACGGATACAATAACACAAGGAAAACGGAAAATAAAGAAAGTTCCTCCGTAGACAAAACAGGAGCAGGCGAGGCGCACACAGGTATCCCACACCGCGTCCTTGGCTTGCTCTGGAGACCCTGGTATACACTACGAACATATAAAAGGCTACAATTACTAACTAGCAAGAAAGTAATCAATTCAATAAGGTTCGTGTGGACGCCATACCCACCTTAACGCACTGGGATTTCTCACACACGGATGTCGCGGGCTCACCCCTTCGCATGCGTAATTCCCGGCTACGGAAAATACAAAATACGTGCAGATTAGAAACCGTGGGTGTCTTAATCAGAGGCATTGCCTTGTGTGGAGGGTCACAACTTACCCGGCCTATACTCATGAACGGCGTGACGTTTTCCATGTGCGTTACGCCCATTTCTGGGGGAAAACAACACATGCAAGTCAATTGGTGATGTTGGGGATTAATAAACGAAAGATACGGACCTGTAGACTAGCGTTGTTCACGCGCAACATGCCGAAAACGTGTTCCGTTGCCGGTTGTTCAAATAATATAGCCAAACAGCCGTGGCTGAAGCATGGAATGTATTCATTTAGGCTAGCCAATGTAGCATGTAAGTCAATGAGACATTCGGTTTGTTTTCACCCATAAAGGGGCGTAACGCAAATTTAAGAGCAAAGTACCCGGATGACCGTTCATGAGTATAGGCCTCCTTCATTTGGCGGAGATTAACAGTGCCAAACCGTGGACCAACTGGTCTATCCGAATCTCAGGTCGCAGAGTGTCCAGCAAGCGCGCCAACAATGTGATCTGTTGGCAGCGGAAGATGCCAGCGCAGGAAACGGTAACCTGCTCAGGTAAATAGCCTAATGCCCGCCTACTGCTGTCAGTCAATTGTCACACTCATATCGCCAGCAGGTGCATCCTGCTACACCATCATATATTTACAGCTGAACTAAGTGCTCACATTCTTATTATCAGTCTTGCAATTGTGCATGTGTTTTTGGAAAAAAAAAATAGCGGGCAACGTCATGTCATCAACCCTCTGGAGGAAAAGTAGACCAATTTTGGTTTGTTGTTGCTTTGTTTTTACAGGGGATCTGCTGTAGATACGGTACACTTTGCATTACAAGGTGAGCACCAAAACTGGGCCACATTAGGGCTGGGTGATATCGCAATTGCATTATGAATTGTAGTCTTTATACGTCTATTGTATTATTGTACATGGGACACAATCTTACTGTAAGTCTAAACCATCAATACAAAAGCCAGTTGTAACTGAACAATACATGTACATCATTTTGGAAGACAGCCACGTCAAGTTGGGTAAAACACCCACACCCACACACCTTACCTCTGCAACACATATTAAAAATCATTCACCTAGTTTCCAGTCTCCCTATGGAAAAATTAATGTAAAATCTCCAACTTCGACCTTGGAAAAAATTCTGTTCTACTAAATAAGAATCAGTACATTTTTAATGTAATTTAGATTTACCTACGGATTACAAAAATAATGGAATGATTACTATTGCAATTTTCCCTGTGTCAAACACTAGTTTGACTGGACTATTTCTCCAATCATGTGAAAGGATTTGTGACAAAACTATGCCCTCGAAAAGCTTAACATATGACTGTAATTTCAGATGAATGTTCATGGAGCAAGGCAGAGGCAATTCCATCGCAAAAGCCAGATTACATTAATTCTACATTATTGTAAATATATCGTACAATCACCGGCTTTTGAATTAAAATTGTGTAACCTTTCGAAAGGCTTTTTGTAAGCCTTTCAATGCATCATCTTTCGTCAAAGCTTTCCAATCATCAGGTATGATGGCAGGATTTAAACCATGGTGCTTTGCAATCTGGTCATTAAATTTGACCATAAAGAACTTCCAGTAGGCAGAGGCCTCAATGGTAGAGTCTGCGGGTATATACCATTCAGGGTAGAACCTCCTATATTCCTTGTAGGGTTTGGACTTCCGGCCCGTTTCCTTGCTGCTAAATGTCCCATTACCCATCACATTAGATGAACAAATGGCTGTTTTTAAGACCTTGGTGTTTCCTGTATGACATCCAATTATACCTTCAGGGCGATGGATGGTGGAGAAATGTTCTTTGTGCTCACTTCCACCAGCTTCACATGGTGCTTGGCAGAAAGGACACTGCTTTCCACAGCCAAACAATGATTTAAACAGTATGTCTTGGGGCTTTGGGTTCAGAGATCTTAGCCTTGTTTCCACATAATCTGCTTGCAGTGTCCCAAGGCTCAGTTCGTTTAAGACATATTCCTTAAAATATGGGCTTTCAATGTGGTCCTTAAGGTGGCTAGCAAACTCTCCTGTCCTCTTGTAAAATTCGCTCTTCATGATCATAAGATCTTGGACCGCATCATCTGGCAAAATCAGTTTCAGTTCACGACAGATATGCTTGATGAACTCTGATACATTCCTCACCTTCCTGCTAGGCCTGTTTATGAAAGATTTGACTACGTCAGTTACGTTCCTCAAGACACCATCAATAAGAGCTTTCTCCATTTGCAGCAATTTGTTGTTCTTTGACATTCTTCGTACAACTTTTTCAAGTATCCAGCCTTTAACAAAAGTTTCATAACGGTATATGAATTTTTTGTAATCTTCATATTTGTTTTTCTCCAGCAGCTCATGTAGCAGTCTGTACTGAAATGATGATTGAGTACTGAGGCTTATAGCATGACGTCCAGACTTCATTTCATCAACAATTTCTAGACCAATCCTTTTCGTCACATTGTCCAATATTGCATGCATCAGGCGTTTTTTAGCAAACTCACCTGCTTTTACATGACACTGATCTGTGGTGTGGTATAAATTTATGAAATCGGAAAGGATTTTTCCTTTTTCCCGTTCCAAGCAAAGTTGTGGATCATGTTCATTAATAAAGTTATCATGCATTTTTTGAAATTCTCTTGTTGCAATTCCAAAAATGTGAACCTTAAGGGAAACCTCCAATTCTTTGTCATATATAAATTTACCTATGTCGTGTTTTTGTAACTCTTCATTGATGGTGTGGAGAAGCTCTTGTAAGTGTTCAGATTTATAATCAGCTTTTTGTCCTGCTTTTGTGAAAATGAGGTTTTCACCTGCTTTGATGACAGTTTCTGATACATTTTGGAAATGATCTTCCTGTGCTGGGGGAAAATTCCAATTTTTTGGTTTAAGTAATTCATTCCCTTGGCAAATGTTGTCACTTAACATTTTTGTTACTTCAAAAGGAGACCTCCCACATTCTGGTAGCTTTTCCTCAATTAAGACCTTCTGAATATAACCAGGATATGTTTTCAGATCCATCTGAAGTATTTGAAAAGCATCTATTACCACATCCTTCTTGGGTAATTCATAGCATGGAAACTCAGACTTTGTTTTGGTCCACATATGGTCAAACTCTTTTCTAAGTACTTCATCACGAACACCAGACTTCCTGTCTTTGACGGATTTAAGTAAATCCAAAGTCTTGTCTGTGATGGCTTGTGACTGAGTGATGTGGATCATTCTAAGTCGTTTCTTCCCATTTTGGATGTCTATAGCAACCTGTAGTCCGGATTGAATAGAAGCTTTTGTCGTCCTCTTTAGAGAGGTAATATTGTTCTTGAAGTCTTCTTTGTACCTTTCAATCAGATATGAATGGCTGGTTTGGGTATCAAAATAGAGCTGCAAAGAACTCAGAATTTTCCTCTCCTCCACATCAAGCTTTTCCGATGCCTCAAGCATGAATTCACTCAGCAATGGTACCTTGAACTCTGTGTCTGTCATGCCACAGTTTGAGATTTGAACTTCTGCCTCCAGGCTCCAGTCGTACATTTCCTTCTGAAATGCCCATTCCCATTTATCCCACTCCCGGCATAGTTTTGCATAGGCTTCTGCCACAAGGCTGTTCTTGAAATTGAAGATGAAGTTCTCATATCTTACAGCTTGCCATAAGTCTTTTGTCATCTGCCAGAATTTAAACAAATCATGTTTTTCTCTCCGAATATCTTTCAGGGCACTTATCAAGGCTTTCTTCAGCTCATACACTGCATCACTGTAGCCTGCACTGACAAATGCCATAGGTGGAGTTCCCTGCCAAAGTGCAGGGATGTAGAAGGTGTCTTTCACAGGATCGTAGTCCATTACATCAGTAAAGAACACATCATCCTTTTTTTTCTCCATCCTTGCTGCAGCATTTGTCATTCCATTAAGTTCCTCAATTAATGTTTGTTTGTCCAAACAATTATTATCGAAGGCTGACACATCTCCCACACTCTGATGAACAAGCAGACATCTAGGTTTCTTACCAACTTCCTTCATTCGGAGGAAGGCATGTACAGCAATCTGCAGAATATCCTTCATCTGTGTTACATCAGCCATTGACATGTTGATGATTGTGACATCACTTAGCCCTATTACAAGGGTTGCTAGCTCATTGTCATGCACATAGCTGTCAACCTGGTCTTTTAATTCAGGTGATTTCAGTCCTTCTGTATCTATGATCATAATGTAATCACACTTGAGCTCTCGTCTGAAACTGTCTGAAACTTTGAGCAGCTGGATGAAGGCTCCTCTAGTGCACTTCCCACTGCTGACAGCAAACTGAACTCCAAACATGGTATTTAGCAGAGTAGACTTTCCTGTGTTCTGGACACCCAAGACAGACACAACAGATATTACACATGTATGTTTCACCAAGTTGCTGAGGCTGTTAAAGATATCTTCAATCCACTTGAGAGGGATGTTTGACGCATCTCCATCCAGCAACTCCAGAGGGTATCCCTCCAGCAGTAATTGAGCACACATTTCTGGTAGACATTGGAGTTGTTTGGCTCTTTGTGAGTCTGGAGAGAGACATGCTGACTCATACAACTGTCCTACTTCCCTGAAGAAGTGTTCAAGTCCAAGTGAGCACTGAGGGATTTGCAGTTTTATCCTCCGGGCTTCCTCTTTCTTTTCAGGGTGCTCCTGGAGAGTTTTAAATTTCTCTGTCAGTTCAGACATTTTCTCTTGTGTCAACCTATCTAGAGACATCCTTAATGATTTCAAGAAATAGTTTCTTTCTGCTCCTTTCTTTGAAATTCCCTCAGTGAAGTAAGTGATGTATCTGCTTAATTCAGTGCCACATTGCTTTGCTCTACGGTTGGTCACCTCATTGTTCAGGTGACTCTTGTAATGTTCAATGTCTTCTCGTCCTGACCTTTTTAGCTGACATTTTTCCCTTTCCAAGCTACTTATTTCTTTCCATGCCTGTCCCTGGCATAGCAAAACCTCAGATTTAAATTTGGTGATGTCTTTTATGCCAGTCAGAATATTGTTGCTCAACATGCGGCCTTTATCACATTCAGAGCAGTTTTCATCTACAAGTAACCCATTCTTGCGAGCAATTTCTGTCATGGACTCCAAAGACTTTGAGCTTTCCTGTTTCCGAATAATGTAAGCAATCTTGTCGCACAGAGTGGTGGTGAACTCAGATTCATTCTGTTCAGCCTTGATGATGACATCAACCGACATATTCTTTCTTCTGACTAAGCTGTATGAGCCATCCTTGTTATTGCATTCTGGTACCACCATATGTAGCTTCGATGTTTTCTCATTGTTTGTCAAAATGCTGACATCTTTTTCTGAATCATTTGTGAAGACAAAGACCGCAGCAGATGTCTGGCAAAGGAAAGATAATTGTGTTTCAAACATCCTGATGTCGCCTCTCAGGTTCGCAAAAGCCACTGGCTGCTGGAACACATCAATGTGTGTTCTCCCTGAAGGCAAAGACCAGCTGATCTCTACCAACCCATCTGAGATCTTTCGGGGGACATCTCCACACTCCATATTATAATGCACGAATGTGTCATTGCTCTGTCCTGTTGGACTGACAATCCTATTCAGATATGAAGATTTTGATAAACTACTCTTTCCTAGCTTGACAAATGACACTAATGGCATGGGTTTTGTTGCAACACTGTGTTCCATTGTGCCATATGATTTAAATGTTTTAACAATATCTCTCATTGCCCACACCATCAGTGTGCTCTGCTGCGTGTCACAGTTAGGCAACAGTAAGGGGACAGCTAGCTGACACTGGGACATTTTTGAGCACAGTGTCTGCTGAAGGAAGGGATCTGAGCAATGGAAAATTGCTGTTGTCAAGTCCAGTGGATTGACCTTCTCAGTTAAACCTGTTTTCTTGTCCAAAACACTTGCACAACTGCTTGATACATTACACCACATCAGTTTTCTTATTCGATACAGTGGGAGATCTTTTAGGGACTCACACGTTTGTTTGTAAATTGTATTGCGGCTTATTTTCAGCATTGAGGTGGAAGACATTTTCTTGTTAAGATGTTTGAAAAGTCCCAAATCCTGAAGACATCTCTCCTGATTTGCAACTGGAAACACAGTGAATTCAATTGCAACAATGGTTGAGATCAATTTACAAGCATATGAAATAGCATGCAGTGTATAAAATGTGTGTCCCATGACTTACTGGTACATGACATTGACACCCCTCTGTTCAAGTAACCAACATACACATATATAGTATAAAGTCAATGAACATTTCGATTATCTTAGAAAAGTAACTTTAAATTACTTGCATTAGACTCCAAAGGCTGGTCAGAAAAGATCTATTTACAGTAATGGCAATTGCCTCTCCCATTGGTGCACCTTTAATGTACAAAATTCAGCTTAACCTAGGTGGCAATCACTGTGATGAATGGGGAAAATGAAATGAATGTTGTAAATGGTACAATTTACTCTCATTTCCAGTAAATGTCACGAACACAACTTTCCTGTTAAGAACTGTGGTTGTATGATATCAATCAAGTTATTTTCAACTTATTTTTTGTTATCATCCCACAGGCTGGGAATAGCTGCTGAGACACAAAAACCCATATCGTCAACTTGTCGCCATAATTACCTAAGAATTTGTTGTTGTTGTTGTTTGGGTGTCGACAAACAAAATGGGGGGTGCCAAACACACAGCATCACCTGTGTCGGTTTTAGGAAATCTGAGGCCCGGCATAATCTCCCCACCCCTCAATAATCGATGTATAGTCAGCTTGCTAGCAGAAATCATTTTTTGATCAAAACAATCACTACTGTATCACCCTGCCTTCCTGTCTATGGCATTGGTCAATTGTAACACTCATTAGAGTAGAAAACAGTACCTTCCTAAGATCTTAATTTATTTGATTTATTTCATCTATTTATGTTTGAGGGAATCGTCAAGTCAACTTCTAAGGAAACCAAAACACTTGGAAATAAATTATTTGATGCAATACAACAAGAATAGCACATTGCACCATGTTTATATATGTTCACTCAGACAGTGATGACATTCATGTGTAACCGCATTCTTTCCTTATTAAGGTGTAAAATCCATCTTACACCTAATATCACCAGATGTACTTCAGATCATCAACACCTCACTACAAACAGGCATATTCCCAGGCTGTCTGAAAGAAGCAGTTGTGAAACCCTTACTGAAAAAGAACAACCTGGATGCACTGGTACTAAACAACTATAGGCCCATATCCAATCTACCATTTATGGGTAAAATAATAGAGAAAATTGTTTTTAACCAATTAACTGCCTTTTTAATGTCTAATAGCTATTTTGATAAGTTTCAATCTTGTTTCCGTGCCTACCACAGCACTGAAACAGCTCTTATCAAAGTTATGAATGACATAAGATTGAATTCTGATGCTGGCAAATCATCCGTCTTGGTACTTCTTGATTTGAGTGCTGCTTTCGATACAGTTAATCATTCTATACTACTACATAGACTGGAACACTGGGTTGGTTTTACGGGCATAGTGATCGACTGGTTAAAATCGTACTTACAACAAAGAAGTTTTTTTGTCGCCATTGGAAGACATACTTCATCACCAATGTCTCTGGATTGTGGGGTCCCCCTCCATTCTGGGACCACTACTGTTCAATCTGTATATGTTGCCACTGGGACACATTATCGAGAATAACTCCATAAATTACCATAGCTATGCGGATGATACCCAGCTCTACTTATCTATGTCCCCCAATGACTACACCCCCCTTGAATCACTCTATCATTGCATGGACCAAATTAACAAATGGATGTCTCACAATTTCCTCCAGCTGAACACAGAAAAAACTGAAGTAATTATATTTGGGAAAAGAGAGGAGAGACAAAAGATTGCTACTATCCTTGAAACGAAGGGACTGAAACCAAGGGAAACAGTTAAAAATCTTGGGGTCCTCATTGACAGTGACCTAAATTTCAACAGTCACATGAAAGCTATTACTAAGTCTGCATTCTATCACATAAAAAACGTCTCTAAATTTAGGGGCCTGATGTCTAAACATGATCTGGAGAAGCTAAT
This sequence comes from Engraulis encrasicolus, assembly GCF_034702125.1. NCBI lineage: Eukaryota > Metazoa > Chordata > Actinopteri > Clupeiformes > Engraulidae > Engraulis > Engraulis encrasicolus. The sequence goes on from NC_085864.1 coordinate 48,489,729, forward strand.
ACATGCCTTCATTTCTAGTAAAGTCGATTACTGTAACAGTCTGTTTACTGGCCTCCCAAATAAGACCATTAAACAGCTTCAACTGGTACAAAATGCAGCTGCAAGGGTTCTTACAAAGACAAGGAAGTTTGACCACATTACTCCAATTTTAAGATCGCTGCATTGGCTCCCAGTAAGCTACAGAATTGATTTTAAGGCAATGCTACTTGTATTTAAATCATTAAATGGAATGGGACCCACATATCTACTGGATATGTTTCAGCTGTATGCACCGGCCAGGTCACTAAGGTCAACGGAGAAGAATTTGCTGGTGATTCCAAAAGTCAAAACAAAATGTGGAGAGGCAGCCTTTAGCTTCTATGCTTCAAAGCTTTGGAACCAGCTTCCAGATGACGTAAAAAATGCACCCACTATTGATAGCTTTAAATCTAGACTCAAGACAAAGCTGTTCTCAGATGCTTTCTTAAATTATTGAATGAAAAGACGGTAAAATAAGAGAAGTAAATTAGTAAAATAAGAATTGTTTTTCAAGGTTTTATGTTTATTTATGTTTTATTTTATTATTATTTTTACCTTATGTTTTATCTTAATGTTTTAAATGTTTTTTTGACTCTAATTCATTTCCCTGTTTTCCTTTCATTTACATTTGTTAACTTTGTGAAGCACATTGAGTTGCACCTGTGTATGAAATGCGCTATATAAATAAACTTGCCTTGCCTTGCCTTGCCTTATTCAGCGACAGGTACAGCACAACCAGATGGATGTGTTAACCAACTGAAACATAACGATGATAAAGCAATGTTGCTATCCCTCAGCTAAAGGGGAATTTTTTAGAACTACAGCTCACATTCTTGCACAAGCTAAAAAGGACTTCCTGCTGTAGAGTCATATAAGCAAAATTTAGCTCAATGGTAAGTTTTGTTTTTATTTTATTTTTTATATATAAATACAAAGCATGTACTGTAGGTTGCAAAACAGCCAAACAGCAAGCATCATAGCACTTAGCTAAAAGCTAGTTTCCAATGCTCGTCCCTAGAAGGGCTTTACATTTTTGAAATTATATTATTAAAACAAGGCGATTGGACTTAATGGAGTTATGGCATTTTTTACGTTTTTATCAAAAGTGTTGTCAGGAGTGAAAAACATGTATCATGGCTTGTTAAGAACTATTTCCAAAATCTCGTACGCAACTCTTATGGCGGTTACGTTGGGTTACTATGGACACAGGCAGTGAAATTAAATATGGGCCCCAGTTTATAAGCTTGTATTTAGCTTCACTTGGGGACCCTTCTCAACATTCTAATATACCTTTTCATGACATGTACTTTGTAACTGAAAGTCTAAATGATGGAGTGAAGAGAAAATAAATCGTTCATTCATTCATATTTCCTCTGAGTGAAATCTCCTTCCTGTAGTCTGCCTGTTTTCCCGCTTTAGCATGTTGATGGCAACATTGTATTTATGTTGCCGTTTGACACCAAATGATCAATCCTGTCATCCCTACAGTCTATTTGTAGCATCCTCCATAGGATGCAGGGGCTCACTAATCACGTTTTCACCCACTCCTTATTTGAGACAGGTCAACATTCATTTTGCCCTATACCTAGGAACAATGATGACTTCAAAGAAAATGGAATATTGTACAAGAACGACCACTAGCTGGTGTGGCCAGGAGTGGCACTGCAGCTATGTTATCGCAGCCAAGTAAATAATGAATGGGTGCCAATGGGGCTGTACGCTTCTCATAGAACTATCTGCCCGTGTGATTTTATCCCTGGAAACAATGAAGTCGCGTTCGATAGATATGAGTAAGTGAAAGCATTTGCCGACACGTTTGCATCTTGTTAGATTCGTGAAAATGACCCTTATTTCAACTATAGCAATTACATAACACGTGACAATCGACTTTACGGCACTACGCCATTTGTTTTGTAGTTTTAAGTCTGACTTCAGATGTCGATGCGTTTAAAGTTATGTTAGGATTGTTGCGGACACCTGTTATTTATTGCATTTAAGGTGGTGGAAAAGTGGCATGTTTACATGGGGTAAAGGAAATGACTGCGCTCATCCTTAAGAATTTGGGCACCTTCAATCAACATGTTGGACGGTGGTGGGGGGTTTTGAGGTGTGTGACCGTCTCTGCTAGGATCAGTCAGAGTACGTCTCTCGTCAGCTCTGGTCGCGAATAGTCGCAGACAGGGCTCTAAATTAACTTTTTCCACCACCAGCCAATTTGGCTAGTAGACATTTTTTCGTACTAGTCAAATGGAAGGTCAACTAGCCATTTTTTTATCTCACCAAAATAAACCATGCATTAATTATGTTGCTTTTATTTATTCCATTAAACTATATCCTCAACACAGATAAACAATATAAACATTATACTCAACATATTTCACTGTTCAGTTTATTCTGTAATTATATAGTAATTATTTTTATTACCTGCATTTTCATTATTTTTTATTCAATTTCCTCTGAAAACAGTGAATTGCATCACACATGCCTCTCACATACCAGACCTACGCTGGACCATATACTGTACAGACAGCCAAACACTAGCCTATTACACCATCACCCAAACCTCACATGCAGTATATAGGCCTACACCTCACACAAAAACAGCATGCCTTCAACACACATGTTGCACACATACCAGACTTTCAATGTACTAGCCAAACACACACAACCAAACACTACAAAACCTCATATCCCCCACACAGTATCACTTAAGCTTCACACACAGTAGGCCAAATGCCATGGACAATGCACAGAAGAGAGGGGTGGGGAGAAGACACACACACACACACACACACACACACACACACACACACACACACACACACACACACACACACACACACACACACACACACACACACCCAACTCAGTGCGATGTGTATGATGTCTGCACTATGTGTTTCTTTATGCTGCTGCTGCTGCTTCACACCTTTAGGTTCCTGCAGGATTAATACTTGCTTCACTCTAATATCATGCGCTTGGAATGACAATAGGCTAGTAAACATCCAATAACATCACGGAGAGTCGGAGACCACCAGCTTAGCCTACTTTGCTACTTTCATAGCGTCGCTAGTTTTTTGTTACCGTTTTTTTTCACTTACTCGTTCATCCATGTCAAACTCGTGCATGGTCTTTCCGATGGCGTGGGCATTATTAGGAAACGACAACTCCATCGCAGGTAGTTGCGAGGACCTCGCAAATATCAGACGACTCCTGACAGCAGGGCTACACGGTTTTGACAGACAGCTGCCTGTCATGCTCCTCCACTCATGCCGTTTTCGCTCCACCACCACCACTCCATTCCAGCGTCACTACAGTTGCAAGTTGCATTCACCGACACATAACCTTGCTCTAACCACTGCCACATTCTTTTTCACCCGTCCAAAAGCTACAAAACCGAAGTAAACCACGCTAGTCCGCTCATTGAAAATATTTGATCAACAGTAGTTCCAGCGCGGGCATCTAACACGCAGCCAATGAATGTGAAGCTGCGTTATTGTGATTAACGGCCAGCCAATGGGTGTGGGCTACATCATGACGGTAGGCCTAATGTTCATGGGTAATGTAGGCGCCGTTTTACGTTCATCAGACGGCAGTCAGCCACAGATCTGTGCTGTCAGCTGTTTGACGTTCGGGCGCGCGCTAGAGTCTACCGGCCAATTTGGCTAGTGGATGATTTTTTCTACTAGCCAAAATTGATTTTCACCCGCATTTGGCGTGTTGGCGTGTGTTAATTTAGAGCCCTGGTCAGAGATTCCACATCCAGCAGGTATTAGCCGAATGCTAGCATGTTGCAGGACAAAAGTAACACGTCTTTGGGAGAACAAAGCCATGTCAGGAACCTTTAATTTCACTTCTAATACAACTTCCATGATAAGGTACAGAATGTGCACACATCTTTACAAACCAGAGAACAGAACCGTCACAAATCCCTGCTGAGCCATTTAGCCCAATAGGCTCCCATTCATCTTTTACTTGGCTGCGTTCGCCAACGGGGCTATAATGGGAGCCAATGAGAGATGTCTTTCTCATAGCTTAGAGAATCTCTGATGACTTTAAATGCTAACAAGAAAAACTATATGCTTCCGGGTGACTTGAGAACTCTATTGACTACCATTTATTCTGTGCTTGCTCGTGATCGCCCCCTCACCAGAATGTGGGTGCAGCACGGCTCAGAGGACTTATGTATTTGGAACCTGTTAAGCATGAACATCACATGGAAACTGTGGCTGATATATTCAGATGAAGATATGTATTTCATGAACAAGCTTTGAAGTTCTTACTTGTTTTGAATTTAATGTCAGATTTGATGCTCTTTACTCCACTCTGTTTTGAGTACACGGTCACTGTGTACTCAGTTTGAGGCTTCAGGCCTTTAAGGAGAGCGCTGCATGACTCTGTAGACAAGCAATGTGCCTTTCCGTCTTTGCTTTCACAGGAGATCCGGAACTTCACTGAGATGTGCTTCATCTCAGGTGATTTATTCCAAGTAATGTAAGCAGACACAGGAGTAACTGAGATCAGGTTCAAATTTTCTGCAGGAGAAATCCCTGAAAATACAAATGAAGGACAGTGTATTACTTGAGACCTATATCATAGTTCAATTTCCCAAAAAGCTTGATACGTATGACCATGTCTTTGCCACAGCTGTACAAATGAGTTAATCTGCCCTGTGTCAGATTGATCTATTGCCATAAAGCTCAGCCAGGCTGACTCAGCGAGCTCCACAGAAAGATCTGGGTGGACAAGGCTATTTGACCTCATTAGTTGAGTAAAGTCATTTATAAAATATGTAAAAAATATCAACAAATGGATGATTAGAATAGCTACAATGTGTATAATCCATGACAGTTTAACATTATTGATAAACGTATGGAAATAAATAAAGTTTTTCATGCTATTCTAATTAAGTGGCCTGGAGCAGTATAGTGTATCATATTCAGTGCTGGGAGTAACGGCGTTAGAGTATAACTGCGTTACTAACGGAGCCTCATTTTGAGTAACGGAATACTTACTTAATGACTTTTATCCATAACAGTAACTCGGGAGGTGACGCGTTATAATTTTATGAATTGCACCGCCAGTGTGCACTGGCTGCTGACAAAATCAAGGAGCAAATGGCAACGCCGCATAAATCTGTACCAAGCCGGCTTTTAATATGCTCACATTCACCCTTAGCATGTGTAACCACCAGGGGGCGCTACTGAGAGCAAAACACCTTTTGACCTCTTAAATGCCTTAAAGGTCCACTCTAATAGAAAACCATTCTTACATGTTATGTGCACCATTATTCAAAACCCATAAACCTGAATCATTAATTAAGTAAAACATAATTTGGGTTTATAATTTTATAGGTTTTAGTTAATTTACAAAATAAACATTTCTGATTGAATATCACATATGTGACGTCACAAGCCGAATTTCATGACTCCGGAAATATCTTTTTTTTTTTTTTACAAGAATTAAAACAAGATTTTTTGTAATGCTTCAACGCTGTTTTATATGGCATTGTAGGCCTACTGTGGGTACCGGTAGTTGTTGTGCCTACATGTTGGCAAACCACTAGGTGGCACCGTTACCTCATATTTCAGAGCCATGGGGACTGTTGTTTACTCTGAGACGAGGCTACAGCTGAGCTAGCAAGCCAAAGTGCGACTCGAGATGAGTTGCAGACATGACGCTGTCCTGACTGACTATAAAGTTTGAAAATGTACTTCCGAGTCTACATTACAACTTAGTTCTTACAGATTTGATCACTGTTCAAACATAGTATGTTGATGTAATTTGTAAAGACCGCGATTGTTGTCCTGGCCATTGCAAAAACATACAGTAGCAGCTGGAGAAATGACTAGGCTAACAATATGAAATGATAGCAGCACAAAGACATGGGATTGACGGCAGGCAAGAATGGGGTGTTCGTTGAAATTATAATTCATAGGAGCCCTGACAGATACTGTATTTGGAAACGGATCGTGAGACTGCTAATGGTGCTCGCCTGGGTCTCAGTCAACACATCGGTGAGTAGGACTAGCTAGCCTGCTAGCTTCGTCGACCTACTGTGCTTTCAGGGTTGGGTGGGTGGAATAGCTGTAAATATGATACAGTATGTAACAGATGAAACACTTTCCGTAACTTTGGTTCCTTGATTGACCGTTCAGCTACCGTATACCGGTGTGAACATATATTGTAAGTGTGTCAGATACATAATCTCCGTGTGACATGTTCTACTCTTTTGGTGCTACTGGCTATTCCAGACTGTTTAGAAACCCCATGTTGCTACTACGTGTCTTTTGAGGTCAAGCTTACAATGTAACGGTGTTAGATATTCACCCCAACAGCGAAAATGTCGGGGGGCAGATTTGGTATTAGAGCTATTTGTTTCACTCCATGTCTGTGGACGGAGTCCTATATTTTATACAGTGGTGTTGTGCTTAGAAGTTTGCTTGGTAGGGGGTCAGCCCAATGTTCCCACGGCCCATTGGTCCCACATTGCTAAGACTTTTGCGTTTTTTTCAAAATTAGGCCCAATGGTCCCACAGCCCATTGGTCCCACAGCCCATTGGTCCCACATCACTAAGATTTTTTAATTTAATTTTAGGTCCGTTGGTCCCACAGTCCATTGGTCCCACAGTCCATTGGTCCCACATCACAAACAGTTCAATGGGCTGTGGGACCAAAGGACCCACTAGTTTGACGCCCTCTCTGTACTTCACATGGTAATCAAACATTTGAAACAAACGATTTAAGGTTAGTGTTAGGTTTAGGGTTAAGGTTAGGGTTAGGGTTAGGGTTAGGTTTAGGGTTAGGGTTAGGTTTAGGGTTAAGGTTAGGGTTAGGGTTAGGTTTAGGGTCGTATGACGTAAGCGGTAAGTACCGAAAGGGCGTCGAACTAGTGAGTCCCGTGGGACCAATGGGCCTAAAAATTCAAATAAAAAAGCAATGTGGGACCAATGGGCTGTGGGAACAATGGACTGTGGGACCAATGGGCTGTGGGACCAATGGGCCTAAATAATGAAAAAAAGTCTTAGTGACGTGGGACCAATGGGCTGTGGGACCAATGGGCTGTGGGACCAGTGGGCCGTGGGACCAATGGGCTGTGGGACCATTGGTCCCACATTGCTAAGACTTTTGCGTTTTTTCAAAATTAGGCCCAATGGTCCCACAGCCCATTGGTCCCACAGTCCATTGGTCCCACATCACTAAGATTTTTAAATTTATTTTTAGGTCCGTTGGTCCCACAGCCCATTGGTCCCACAGTCCATTGGTCCCACATCACAAACACTTCAATGGGCTGTGGGACCAAGGGACCCACTAGTTTGACACCCTCTCGGTACTTCACATGATAATCAAACATTTCAAACAAGCGATTTAAGGTTAGGGTTAGGTTTAGGGTTAAGGTTAGGGTTAGGGTTAGGTTTAGGGTTAAGGTTAGGGTTAGGGTCGTATGACGTAAGCGGTAAGTACCGAAAGAGCCTTGAACTAGTGAGTCCCGTGGGACCAATGGGCCTAGAAATTCAAATAAAAAAGCAACGTGGGACCAATGGGCTGTGGGACCAATGGACTGTGGGACCAATGGGCTGTGGGACCAATGGGCCTAAAAAATGAAAAAAAGTCTTAGTGATGTGGGACCAATGGGCTGTGGGACCAATGGGTTGTGGGACCAATGGGCTGTGGGACCAGTGGGCCGTGGGACCAATGGGCTGTGGGACCAATGGGGCGTGGGAACATTGGTACGCTCCCGTTTTTAGTGTAACCACGACAACCATGGTGTGTGACTATGGTTTAACTTGTGGTTTTACCCTAGTATACTATTTTCCATAAACCATGGTTCCCCCCAACTATGTTTTCTTTTTAAACCATGATCTCCCACTCCAAAAGCCCCTTTTTTTAAACTATGGTTTTAACATGGTGGGGGGAAGGGGTGCATGGTTAAGCAAACTAATATTTTGTCTTAAACCTACAGACACGTGCTAGGGCTTGTTTGAAAGCTTTCTGTATGTTTTCACGGTTTGTTTCTAGCCTATTCCATTCCTAAGTTATTCAACTCTAAGCAAGCATAGAAATAGCGTTTTTCAGCATTCGAACTGAGAAAAAGCCCTTTTTGTCACGAGTGCGCTCTTTGACTCTCCGTGTTTATATTGAGGGTCTAAAGGGGCATTCCACCGGTGGAGACATGAATATTGTATTGAAAGTGGGTCATATATATAGTAGAATAGTAGCATACATTTCTAATTTGGTGCCTTCTTGGCCGAGAAAATTCAGAAAATGACTTTTTAGTGCTTGTGGATTTGTGACAACAATCCCCATAATGCACTGCAATGCTCAAGTTCCACAGGCCACACCCAGTTATTTGGGACTCTATGCATCATCCCTCACTCAGCTTGCAGGCAGTGATGCCAGATTGGGCTGTTTACCGCCCAATTGGGCTGCTTAGGATGGCCGTGTGCGGGTAAAAATAGCATTTAGCAGGAAAACCTGCCTAATTTTAGCCATAGAAATTAGCAGAATTGGGCGGGATTTTGAGCTTCTTGGCGGCTATTGAGCATTTTTTGGGCTGGAAGACATCAGCCTCATCTGGCAACCCTGCTTGCAGGTGCATCACAGTGGGACAGACATCACTGGAAAGGAGAAGCTGGAGCACACTGCAGCTTAGTTTTCAAGACTTTATTTTGTGCACACACACGACCAACGTTTCGGTGTTGCTACACCTTCTTCAGAGTCAAATGATAGCAAGAGAGAGACACATTTCAAGACTTGACATTCACAGGTGATCTCACTTGGTTTGGCTAAATTGGTCTCATCTCATTGCAGGTAATTGACCCCGCCCCCCAACACCAGGACAATATTGTAGACAATAGACAGCCTGCCAACTTCCCAAAACAAAACAAAACAAAAAAGTGGAAAAACAATACTCAAAGAACATTGTCAATAAAACCACAACTACAATTATTACAAGACCACAGCCGCGATGCTGGAGCAATTTGTTACAGAAAGCAAGATATATTTAGTTCCTCATTTATGCCCTGAGGCTCCACTGAATTTAGAGTATGAATCCAAAATGCCTTTCCACAAAGCCTCTCTGTCTAATTGTCTGCAATCTTGTCCTGGTGTGAGAGTGGCATGAGAGAGGTGCTTTTACATTTGGCGACACATTCTGTCTTCAAAACTGACGCATTGGCCGCTTCCCCTATTGCAGGCTATTACCTGATCTACACTGTCACTACTACAAAAAAACAAGGTATCACAACTTAATACTATTACTAGCCTATAGGCCTATATCTGGTAAATAGTAGGTTGAAGACGGGGTATTATTGGTGCACTGCTTTTTTTTGCGAAGCAGAGTAATCTGCTTCAGTGTAGCTCATTGTACGTTGATCCCTCCCTCAGTTTTAGTAGGCTACAAGTGGAAAGAGTCAGCCAATTGCGCGTTGCACGTAACATTGGCCATTTGATAATAACACAAGCGTGAGCCCTAAACAAGACGGCGAGTCGACGGTGTTTTGTTTTTATTATTCTGTCCTGCATTATAATCGTCTCAATTCCGCCCCTAACTTATAAGTGATGACTGTTAATTATTTCTGAACTAGCCTATTCAAGTCAGGAACGGATATCCTCAGGATACGGACTAATAGGTTGAAGAAGTTTTTTTTTTATTATTGGTGCTTGTGAACATTTCATCCTTTCAATGCGCTGTTGTGAGCGATCAACGTGGGATTCCGGTTAACTGGGGATTGCGGCAACACGTGACAAGACATCTGTCTATTACACCAGGTGTGGCCAATCATCTTTGGTGGAACCAACAATATGACTGGAGAACTATGACTCCTTCTTCGGAGGCTGGATAACCTGTCACGCCACGACATGTCACAAAAGGCTGTGCACTGCACTGCACTGCTGTAACCCAACCCCTCCCCCACAGACAAACATTCATGTTCTGAAAAGTTCAACACGTTCTGAAAAGTTTAGCCGCTTTGCATTAAGTTTTTGAGCAGACACTTGTCCACGGTGACGCAACATCGAAAGAGAAAAGCAGAGACTGTTCACAAATAACTGAATAAAGATTTCATTTGAAAAAAAAAACAGCATTTGTATGAAAATGTGCTTGGTGACCACACTGCCTATCCAGATGCACGTATGAGCAACAATAAGAAAGAGAGGGAGAGCGATTAGCGGCGTGTGTGTGTGTGTGTGTGTGTCGGGGAACATTTGAAGTGAAAAAACAACCCTCCCCCACTTCAGCATCAGATGTTGGTGGTCTACCACAAGTCAATCCTTGTTTACCCGACTATCTTGTAGTAGCCTATTCAGGAAGTTCATAATAGCCTAATATCGTTATATATAGGCTAAGATATCAAAAATCCCTCCGCATTTCTGCATTACCTGAGTTCATGTAGGCTAAAACAACTTTATTTAGGCCTGACTTATTTAGCTTACTTTATTAGCCTTATTTATTATCGTATAGGCTATAGTATAGTATAGTATAGTATATAGCTATAGGCTTTAACGTATTTTACTAAATATCGAAAGAAGGAAAAGAAAAGACAGACAAGTTGAGGCTTAGGCTACTGATCGTAGCCTATTACAGCAAATCCAACATGCGCTTTATGAACACACTAGCCTGAGGGCAAACATCTTGTTGGCACGATTGAGATAACCAGGCTATGCCAGGAATTCAACTACCTGGTCACACACTAAAATACTGATAGGCGATTGCTTGGATCTTCGGAGCGCAGTGGGTTTCGTGGGTCCGGGGGATGGGTAGTGATGTCTTTCCCCGACCCCTGCGGAACGGGGTCGGGACATTCAGGGTACCACCACAATATGATGAGCACAAAAATGACTGATTGCGCGCCTTTCAATAGGCGGCTAAATATGCCTGTTGCATAGCGTAATTATTCACAAATTAGTAGTCCCTTGCATTTGACCTATGACAAATTAACGTCCTCCCTGCAAGGCTGCACCAATTCAAACAGGTACACTCGCCTCCAAAAGAGTTGTCGCCTATCCATCTGTTTGGAATAACAGCTAATAACCTGTTGCCTGTTTTTACCCGCAGACGGCAATCGGCAGTCACTGTGTTCCCGTCACTTCCTGTTTGGAGAGTTACCTGTTGAACTGCTGAACTGGGTAAAACAAATCCACAAATATCTCTGCAATCCTTGATTTTATTACACACCTTTTTAAAGGAGCTTCTAAGCAGAAGAAGTGAAATCTTGTTGGAGCAAATTTGGAAGATTTTGGAAAGTCTGGGACTGTTTTTTTAACTAGAGTTTGAGTTGGATCTAACCAAGACAAAATGGCTGGTGGGAAGGGGAACAAAGAAAGAGGAGAGAAAGACAACGATCAAACTATATCAATGGCACATGTACAAGATCTACTTGAACAACAAAAACTTTTTTACAAAGAACTTTTATCACAGCAGGAAAGCAATTTTAAAACTTGTGTTAGCACCATTATGGAGACATGCAATAAAAGGATTGATGAGATGCTAAAGGACGTGCAAGACTTAAGAACAAGTTTACAATTCACACAAAAGGAGTTGGATGATCTCAAATCTGAAAATAAAGGAATTCACGGCATCTGCAAATCACAAAGAGCAGATATTGATCGACTGGCTGAATCCATGCTGATACTGGATGAAAAATCTGACTTCCTCGACAGGCAAGCAAGGAGAGCAAACTTAATCATTGATGGAGTTCCGGAGGCAGAAAAAGAGAACAATTTAGTCACTGAAGAAAAGGTTCTGGAAATTATCAAGGAGAAACTCAACCTGGACACAAAGACAATTGGAGTGGAACAAGCGATGCGAATTGGAGAGGTGAACATCTCTAGAGACGGCACTCAAGGCAGGCCACGTCCAGTCATCGTGAGATTTCATCGTACAAAGGACAGAGACAATGTGTTTAGGAATGCAAAAAAATTGAAGGGGACGAGGATCTTCATAAACGAGGACTATCCGGAGGCTGTGAGACAAAGAAGGAAGGAACTTGTGCCCAAAATGAAAGAAGCCAGAGAGAGGGGGGACATTGCCTTCCTGCGCTACGACAAATTGATTATCCGAAAGGGACATAAAAAAGATTCTACAGACCAGTAATTGGACATGACCCTCCAGAAAAAAATGGGGTTTTTTTTTTGTTTTTAATGACAAATGTCTTCTATTGCAGGGCTACCCAAAAAGGGGCTCAAGGTGGCTCACTTGAACATTTGCAGTTTGAGAAACAAAATCAATGACCTTGAAGAACTCCTAACCTCAAACTCTGTTCACATTCTGGCTATCTCAGAGACTCATCTCGATGAATCTTTTAGTAATGCTATGATGTCCATTTCAGGCTTTAACATGTACCGGAGAGATAGAAACTGTCACGGTGGTGGAGTAGCCTTTTATGTTCAAGATCATATTCCTGTAAAAGTAAGAGAAGACCTAGAACCAACTGACATTGAAATAAGGTGGTTGCAAATTCATTTGCCTTATCAAAAAGATATATTGATTGGTTGTTGCTACAGACCTCCTAGTGCAAATATTGGTTATATGGATAAAGTCAATAGTATGCTCGACCAGGTATATGACTTAAGCATGGAGGTCATCCTAACAGGTGACCTAAATGTAGATTGGCTACTACCACATTGTCCCTTAAAACAGAGGCTCATGAACATAGCCAATTCATGTAGTTTTAAACAGATGGTGAAGCAGCCAACTAGCATTAACAAAAAAGGTATCACAACATCGTCATGTATTGACCATATATATGTCAATAGAAAAGAATTATATTCGAAGGCCATTTCAGTTCCTGTAGGCTACAGTGACCACAACTTAGTGGCTATTGCAAGGAAGGGAAATGTACCAAAGGCTAAGCCAAGAGTCATTTTGACTAGGATCATGAAAAGGTTTTCTGAGGAGGCTTTCTTAAATGACATTTGTAAGACAGACTGGTCAAGTGTACTCAAGGAGGAGGAACCAGATGTAGCATTAAATGTATTTATGTCTAAGTTTGTGCCCGTGATAGACCAGCATGCGCCAATGAAAAAGATGACCGTAAGAACCTCTGGCGCACCTTGGATGGACGAAGAACTGAAACAACAGATGGCACTGAGGAATGAGGCAAAGGCAACAGCTAATAAGACGAGGAGTGTAACTGATAGAAGAAAATATTGTAAACTAAGAAACTCTGTTACTAAACTCAATCTGAAGAAAAAGAAAGCACACTTGACTTCACAGTTGAGAAAATTTAGCAGTGATGGGGAAAAAACTATGGAAAACGTTGAATAGTTTGTTGGGGAATAAAACACCAACACAACCAACATTCATTGAGAATGATGGGACATTCATCACAAACCCAACAAAAATTGCCAATCACCTAAATAATTATTTTCATAACAAAGTGGCTAAACTAAGGAGAGAGCAATTATCAGGGGGGAGTCATGACTCCAACCTTATGATAGGGCAACTAATTAAGGAGCAATCTTGTAGCTTTCAGTTTGCCAAAGTGGAGGAGGATACAGTGAGCAAGTTAATTACTTCATGTTGCAAGGACCAGCAGGCAGGCATTGACAACGTAGATGGTAAGTTCCTGAAAATGGCAGTGAGTTACATCTCCCAGCCCATTTGCCACATATTTAATGTTAGCTTAAAGAGTTGCATTTTTCCCCAAGCCTGGAAGGAAGCAAAAATTATACCACTACCTAAAGATAAAAAGAAAACTTTTACACCATCGAATAACAGACCAATAAGTTTGCTTCTGGTGCTTAGTAAAATATTTGAGAAAATTGATTTTAATCAAATTAAGGATTATTTTTCTGAGAATAATCTGTTTACAGATTTTCAACATGTACAGCTTTAACCCAAATGACTGATGACTGCGAGAAATCGATAACAAAAAAATCTGTGGTGCTGTCCTTCTAGATTTTACTGCAGCATTTGATGTCATTGATCATGGACTGTTACTTCAAAAGTTTGAGAGATATGGTTTTAAACAGTCAGCACTAAATTGGTTAAATAGCTACCTGACAAATAGATCCCAAAAGGTATATTTTAATGGTAGTTTCTCAAGCAGTGTGAATGTAGACTGTGGGGTGCCGCAAGGCAGCTGTTTGGGTCCTTTGTTGTACTCTATTTTCACAAATGATTTACCTTCAGCGATACAAAATGCAAAAGTTGTAATGTATGCAGATGATACTTCTATTTATACATCTGCAAAAACATCAGCTGAACTGACACAAGTTTTGAACAAGGTGCTAGGAACAATAGAAAGATGGGTAAAACAAAACAAACTTGTTCTCAATATATCTAAAACCAAAAGTATTGTTTTTGGCTCTAGTCACTCATTGAGTCATGACCCAGCACTTAATCTGTGTATTAACAAAGAACAAATTGAACAGGTAAAGGAAGTAAAGCTACTTGGAGTCATCATAGATAGCAGACTGTCCTGGTCTAAACAGATTGACCACATGGTTAAGAAAATGAGTAGTGGCTTGGCACTACTCAGGCATGGTGGCCAGTTTCTCACTCAAGAACTAAGGAAAAGGATTGTATGCTCTTTGGTTTTAGCACAGATGGAGTACTGTACTATTGTGTGGTCAAATGCCAACAAAGATCACCTTGCTAAACTTCAGCGAGTCCAAAACAAGGCAGCACGTCTTGTTCTTAAATGTTCCTACACAACAAATATCACTTACATGCATTCAATTTTACAGTGGTTGAGAGTGGAGGAAAGGCTTCACGTCTCTTTACTAACATCAACTTGGGCAGTTTTACACAACAAAATGCCATTAAATCGCTATAATCTCCTCTGTAAAAGTTGTGATATTCATACATATAACACAAGGCATGCAACAGCAGGGAGACTGAGCATCCCAAAGGGCAACACGAATGCATTTCTACGCACTGTTGAATATAGATCAATTAAAGCAGTGATTCTCAACTGGTGGGTCGGGACCCAAAAGTGGGTCGCGGAGGGTTCCTGGGTGGGTCGCGGAGCTGTGATGCAATGCACTAAAAATGACTATGATGTTGAAGACAGAGTGAAACATGGTTAATAGGCCTTTTCCTCTCCACTACTTCATAAGACAGATTGTATATCAGCATACAATAAAAATAATAATGCATATTATGAAATGCATGATAATATTTGTTATTATTATTGGAAGAATCTGACGGTGCGACACGCAGTTTGGGTCACAACGTATTGACCACAGCAAATTGTGGGTCACAAGGCTATTCCAGTTGAGAACCACTGAATTAAAGCATGGAACAATTTGCCAACCAAATTAACTATATTGAATAGTAACGTGTTTTTAAAAAAATAAGTGAACAAACATATAATCCTATCATATGTAAACTAGGTTAGTGCAGAGGAAAAGATGTTTGTCTTAAATCATTATTATAGTAATTTATGTTCATGTTTATATTAAATGTTTTTTGTTTGTTTTTTCTTTATTTCTTTTCAATGTATGGTGTTTAAATGAATGTACAGATTTGTATAGAACTTTTAACTGTGTGTGATTTTATTGTTGGACCCCAGGAAGAATAGCTGGGTTTTCGCCCAGCTAATGGGGATCCTAATAAACTAAACTAAACTAAACCTGACTTTCAATTAATCACTTGGCTTCAGAAGTCACTCATATGAAAGCTACAACCCTCCCGAATGAAAATGTATGTACAAAAATAAATTTCATGCACCAAAGACAGATTGACCCTTTATTGAACACAGACAGGGCAGATTTTCACAAGACAAAAGTTTTGTCGCCTATGGAACATAATGTGAAAATGAGCAGATAAGTCACTTCAAAACACTTCAAATACGCAGATTGGGTGTCATACTTAATCACTGAATCACTCTCACCTCTCCAGAAAATCGACTTTGGCCTTAGGTGTATGTTTAGGGTCATTGTAATCATGGAAAGGAACACAATGCAAATCAATGGAGTTCAATGAGAGATGGTGACATATTCGCTATTCGTAGAGCAATACATGTTTAACTTCATGATTTAATCAATGACAAAAGCCCTCAAACACCTGCGGCATGCATGCAGCTCCTCATAAGAGCTGTATCTGTACCATGTTTCACTTTATGCACCATTTCTCTTTTTTCATATTCTTCATCTCCAACACCATATAGTTCTGATGCTATCAGTTCTACAATGGTTGATCTTGGGATCTTGATTTCAGAGTATGAGTCCCATTAGCCTTCATTTTTGTCAGAATTAGGCCTGACATACTCTTGGCTGGCTTTTTTGAGACAGGACAGTGGGAGAGACTTCTTTGGTGTAAAAGGTGAAGAATTTGGAAAAAATACATGGTGCCTAAAGTCAAACATGGGAGGGATACAGCTCTTATGTGGAGCTGCATGCATGCTGCTTGTGTGTGAGGGCTTTTATCATTGATTACATCATGAAGTTAAAAATGTATTGCTCTACGAATAGCAAATATGTCACCATCTCTCATTGAACTCCATTGATTTTTCATTGTGTTGCTTTCCATGATTACAATGACCCT
Source organism: Engraulis encrasicolus (assembly GCF_034702125.1). Taxonomy (NCBI): domain Eukaryota; kingdom Metazoa; phylum Chordata; class Actinopteri; order Clupeiformes; family Engraulidae; genus Engraulis; species Engraulis encrasicolus. Next base: position 48,506,239 of record NC_085864.1, read on the forward strand.
AAACATACACCTAAGGCCAAAGTTGATTTTCTGGAGAGGTGTGAGTGAACCAGTGATTAAGTATGACACCCGATCTGCGTATTTGAAGTGTTTTGAAGTGACTTATCTGCTCATTTTCACATTATGTTCGATAGGCGACAAAACTTTTGTCTTGTCAAAATCTGCCCTGTCTGTGTTCAATAAAGGGTCAATCTGTCTTTGGTGCATGAAATTTATTTTTGTACATACATTTTCATTCGAGAGGGTTGTAGCTTTCATATGAGTGACTTCTGAAGCCAAGTGATTAATTGAAAGTCAGGTTATTAGCTGTTATTCCAAACAGATGGATAGGCGACAACTCTTTTGGAGGCGAGTGTAGAGAAGTCGGGTTTGCCTATAGCCAAAGTCTATAAAATGTAGCCTATTTTTTTTTTGGTAATTTCCAATTATCTTTGCTATGTTTACGATAACGATTTGTTGCGCTACGACGGTGCTCAAGACAAGTTGGATCATAGTAATCTCAAGTGCTCCCGTTAAAGGTCCCATGGCATGGTCCTGTGGTGCTTTGTATTGGCTTGCGGGGGTGTCAGGATGTTATATCCGCAGGCTTTCTCAGTATAAAGCTGAAACACGCCATTTGACCTCTTAGCAGAAGGACTCATTTGAGCGCTTTCTCCAGTGCGTCAGTTTGGAGGGAGGCGTGGGAGGGAGGGGAGAGGTGTGTCCCAAGGGGGAGTGGGGGCGGGACCAAGCTCATGTGGGTGGTGGCGACGAAGCTGTGTTTGTTTGTTAGCTGCTAACTGGTAGCTATAGCTCTTCACAACGGCACGTCAAGCAACAGGGGGAATTGACGCATTTGACCCGAAGATGAAACATGTAGAGAGCTACCTGCTCATGGACTTCAGCGCAGGACGTCTCCGAAGGGTGAGTTTGAGATATTATGGCTGGAATTTGCATTTTTTGGTAGGTCTGAAAGCCCTGTTGTAGCCAGTGACTGGGTGGTAATTATTATAGCAGCAACGAGTGTATTCACCATGCGAAGAATACCTTGCAAGTGAACATCAAAAACAATATTCTTCTTTTACTTACAGTAGGCCCTACATATAATTAGTCTACTCTACACAACCTCATTTGCTATGTGTGTACGTTGCTGGCATCGCGACTCCACTGTCTCGAAACCCAGCAACTTTCTCAGTGTGGAAAGCATGTTGAACTAGTTCTGTACATTAATGCTACGTCCTTCATTTATGGTACGATGCTACAAGTGTAAAATAAATGTTATTAATGAACGAGGCGGGTAATTTTCAGAACCCAAGACTTGTTTTTACCCCCTTCAAACATCGTTTTGTATCGGAGATGCTTCCCCAAGGAGGTCTATCATTGTGCTTCCCGCATTTGATCACACCACAGTACCTGTACACTGTTGACCAGTCTGTTTGGGGGAAATATGTGCACTGATGTCTGCACCGGAATAGTCAGCCTTCCCTTTTCCATGTATTCTCGCTTGTATACATTTGTGAAATGATCCAGCTTACCTGTTGACATCACATTTACCCAGGAGTTGCCACCAAAGTGTTTCCATTGTGAAATGTGTCTGCCTTATCTCATGTTTACCCGAGAAACCTAACACGATCATAGAACTGCCTTTTTAAAAAAAAAAAATAATAATAATAATAATAAATAAGCGTGGGTGCTAGTGTGGAAACTGATACAGTGGTCAATGCCCTCAGAAAGAGGTAGGGCCTACCTGTGAATAAGATGAAACTTTTACCATCTCTAATCTTTATCAGATCATTATAATAGGAGATGCACACTTGATTTAATTTAATAGTGAGTAACAACTTGTATAGCAGGATCACCCACCCCCACATGGGCTGTTAATTCAATTATGCAGACAAGGCAGTGTGAACATTTATTTACAACAGCATCAAGAGTATTCCATAGGAACATATTTATTGAAGACAAATATTGTAGTGAAAGAATGACGGCAATAACAATCTCTGCAACTGTCTTTTCTTTTTTTCCAGCTGCTTCAAGTCCAACAGTGATTCCCGTGTTGTCGTGCATATCCATGCTGAGTTCCTTGATGACGAAGGACACTACACCGGGGATTCAGACTGCAGTACGCATGAACCTCAACACAAGGCTTGCTGTGACCTCTTTATCTGGCTGGCTCGTCTGTGAACTGCACCAACGCCAACATTGCCTCAGTCTGCTTTGCAGGGTTCCCAAAGACCTTGTCCAGAATGAGTTCCACGAACATGAACATAACCTTTTCACACAAAACATACAGAAAAAAGCACACATATTGTTTAGAATTCTAATTCTCCTATTTTGTAGACTTAATGTGCTATTGAAGTAACGCCAATAAAAAATGTTATGTCAAATTGAGTTGAATTGAATGCATTCTTTTGAAAACTTACCAAAAGGTTGGCTTAATCTTTTGATGGTTGATGCACTATCCCTTCTTGGTCTTGGCAATTTTGAAGAAAGGTACACTTCCTGCAGGTAGTAGGGCCGGTTGTTCGTTTGAATTTTCATTGTAGAGGAGAGCCATCTGTAAGTACAACAGACAATTTGTGAACAGATTATACATTTTATGGTAAAGCAAATATAGAAATATCATTCACAACAGAAGTTTTCAGGGGGCCTAGTGAAGGGATCCACGCCATTATCCAAACTCATGTCCACTACTTGTGCTTGTGGCCTGATTCCCACCATCCGTGGAGAAAATAATTCAGTTTCCCTGTTATATGCAGTCAGCCTAGGCACAACAACTTTTGTGGGACTTTCCCCCATTCAACATTATATATCTTGCAATGTCATCTCAAGGCCACAAGCAACACAAGGAAGGACAGGAGTTAGTGGAAAGAACATATGATGGTAGGTGTTTCTTGCCATTTAAAGCACACAACTTGATGATCCACAATAAGGCTCTCAAACTCAAAGACAAGTGAGTCAGAACAGGCAGAAATGGCATGGAAACACTTCAAAATGTTATTAGTCACATGTTTTTTTTTAATAATTTAAAAAGCGGATGGCTTGAGGAAAAAAACTTGCGCAGTCTCTCTAATCTGCATTTTTCACTGGTCAGTAAACCAAAATGTTGTAAGCCTATAAGATGCCGTCATCTTCCCCGGGTATTTCAGTGTAAATTCTTTTTTTTTTGTGATCAACTTTTTATTGCTTTTATGGGGGGGGGGGGGTAGACGGTTACATTCATAACAAGCACTGGTGCATATACAGTAGTCATATAGTCCATATAGTCCCTTCAGTCCATATATTCCTTTGAGAACATCATTTCAGTCCAAGGGTCTGCACGGGTATTTACAGGGGGAAAAAAAGACAAAAAGAAATAAAAAGCACTCAGCTAAGAAGAGTAAAGAAGAAGAAGAAGAAAGAGAGAGCAAAAAATACACAAAAAACATGCATCACTTACACCTACCTAAACTCACTGAAGGTGAGCTCGACCGTTTAAGTCTTGAATTCTTACAAGAAATGATTGCCATTTTTGCAACGTGGAAGGCATGGCTCTGTTTACTCTAGCTGTGTGATATTCTAAATTAACAATGTTATCCAAGTAGTTAAGCCATAGTTTACGAGGTGGAACTTGGGGGTGAATCCATGAGTGCAAAATCACCTTTTTGGCGGCAGTGAAGCCTGTCATTATCATTCTCTGTTGGATAATGGAATACTCTAGATCGGTGAAATCGTTCAAGAGGCAAATGTGTGGTGTGTTTGGGATGCTGATGTCCAGCAGTTTTGAGAGGTCCTTTACTACGCTAGACCACAGATCTACAATTATAGGACACTCCCAAAACATATGTAAGAACGTACCAGGCAGATTATTACAGATGTTACAGACAGAGCTTGGGGCACGGTTCATTCGGAACTTTCTGTAAGGAGTTGCGTAAGCTCTATGGATAGTTTTGTAGTGAATTAGCTGGTGAGCTAGATTCTTTGAGCTGTGAGAGAGATTCATCCATATTTCATCCCAATCCAGTTCTTGATTGTGTGTGGAGAGTTCTCTGTCCCATATTTTCTCTATTGCTAGCTGTCCGGTAGACTTATGTAATAAAGCATTGTAAACAAGAGAGACTCTGCCTCTTAAGTTATTCGAAGGTTGAACCCATCTTAACAGTGAATGACTTATAGGTGGACGGTCCCACGGCACACCATATGCTTTAAGAGCAGAGCGTAGCTGGAGGTAGACAAAGTATGATGAGCCGGGTAAATTAAATGTGACTTTAAGGTTCTGAAATGAACGCAGGCCATCACCGTCAAACATATCATTTACCACATGTATGCCCTGTGTGAACCAGTGTGAGTTGTGGAATGGCTTGCCACCAATCAGGAATCTGCTGTTATGCCAGAGAGGAGTTAATGCACCTGTATGTAGAGGGACACCCATGCATTTCTCTGCCTCTTTCCAAACCTTTAATGAGTGTGCAATTATACAACCAAATTTAAGATTCGTATTAGATCTTCCAAGTCCAGTAAAAAGCAAGTCTTCTAATCTATGGGGTTTAACCATAGCCTCCTCTATAGATCTCCAGGGGACTTTTGAGCTGGGGTCCATCCATATATGAAGCGCTCTTATCTGAAAGGCCCAATGATAAAACTGAAAGTTTGGCAAGGCAAGACCACCCAATAATTTAGGTCGCTGTAATGTTTTTAGCTTTATTCTGGGGCGCTTACCATTCCAAATGAATTGAGAGATTGATGAGTGGATATCTTTATAGTAGTTGGGAGGGGGGGCTAAGGGGATCATAAAGAACAGAAAGTTGATTCGAGGCAAAATATTCATTTTTACTATATTTACTCTTCCTTGCAAAGATAGTGGTAGCCTGTTCCATCTTTTAATATCTATTTGAATATTTTGTAAACACTTAACAAAGTTTTCCTTCACAATTTGTGGAATTATTGAAGAAATGTGAACACCTAAGTAAGTGAATGAGTCCTTAGTCGGAATGCCTTGGGGAGCTTTACTCTTGCCTGTATTATTAAGTGGCATTAAGATGGATTTATCCCAGTTTATCTTGTACCCTGAAAGCTGACCAAATTGTTCAAAAAGCTTTAATATTTGAGGGACTGATGATTCTATCTTTGATAAAAACAAAAGTATGTCATCAGCAAAAAGTGATATATGGTGGTCTACGCCATAGAGTGTGACAGGTTTAACATCCCTGCTTTGCCTAATTAATTGCGCCAAGGGTTCCAAACAAAGACAAAACAAAATGGGAGAGAGAGGGCATCCTTGACGTGTGCCTCTCTCCAGCTGAAAAGGTGAGGAAATTTTGGACCCTGTTAACACACATGCTGATGGCGATTTGTATAGGACCTTTATCATATTCAGAAATGTTGGTCCAAAACCAAAATTTTCCAGTACCGCCCACATATATGGCATCTCCAATCTGTCGTACGCTTTCATTGCGTCAAGTGAAAAAACAGCCATAGATTCCGGGCAGGTGTCGGCATTGTTTATGATGTGAAACAGCCTACGTATATTGTCTGATGCCGTGCGCCCTTTGAGGAATCCTGTCTGATCGTGATTTATTAATTTACTCACAAATGTATCTAATCTATTCGCAATCACCTTAGCAAAAACTTTTACGTCACAACAAATCAAGGAAATGGGTCTAAAATTACCACAGTCCAGGGGATCTTTTCCTTTCTTTAGTAGGAGAGAGATAAGAGCCCTATTTTGATCTCTGTGAAAGACACCAGTCTCCAATGCATAGTTCATGGAATCCAAAAAGAGAGGACCAACTATGTCCCACAAAAATAAAAGTAACTCAGGTGGAATACCATCTAAACCTGGTGACTTCCCTCTGTTAAGAGACTTAAGCGCTGTAGTAACTTCATCAAGAGTAAGGGGAGATTCTAGTTGTTCAGCTTCCTCCTGAGAGAGCTTAGGTAAGTCCAAACCATCCAAAAAAGATCTGCTATTTGTGTGATCCCCTTTGACTTCTGAGGTATACAAGTCTAAATAGAATTTCCGAAAAACATCATTAATAGAGGCTGGATCAGTAAGGATAGATCCATTTGGATCTTTAATTGCAAAAATATTAGCTTTTGAATCATTTTCTCTTAGTCTAAGGGCTAGAAGATGACTGGGCCGCTCTCCTTCAGAATAATATGTTTGCCTAGTGCGTTGAAGGATGAATTCTGCTTTAACTAGATTCAGTTGTTTGTATTCTGAACACAAAGCTTTAAGTCTACCAGCTGTAGTGCTGGCTGAATTTTGTTTTAATTCTAACTCCAAGGCTTTGATGTTGGACTCCAATTCCTCAAGACGTCTCTTTCTTGCCTTATTCCGACTAGACGAAAAAGAAATGCAAAAACCCCTTATAAAACATTTCACGGTCTCCCACAAAATCTGTGCATTCGGACATCCCTGTTTGTTAATCTCAATGAATTCAACCAGCTTGTCGCGGATCTGAGTGTCAAAATTCTTGTCCAACAATAAGGAGTCATTAAAGCGCCATCTAGTGGCTTTTTGAGGAACACCTTTTGGGAAAATGAGGCACATTACCGGAGCGTGATCTGACAACAGAATGGGCAAGATGTCTGGTTTTGCGTGATGAACTAAAGATTGACTTAAAAATATGTAATCGATACGGGAGAAAGATTTGTGCCTATTTGAATAAAACGTATAATTCCTGGTGGATTTGTTATGAAATCGCCAAACATCTACGAGTTGTAACTCAGTGACAAATTTCTGCAGGGCTAAAGAGAGGCGAGGATCTGCGACAGATGTTGTTTTATCAATATCAAACATGGCGCAATTCAAATCTCCGCCAATCACGAGGTTGTATTCCGGCATTCCCAAAAGTTTGTCATTAACAAAGTGGAGGAAATCTGGATCAAAAATGTTAGGTGCATAAACCGAGGCTACCACTAACTTTGCCTGACCTACAGTAATGATTGCAAAAGTAAATCGACCCTGGTCGTCACTATACGTGTGATGAACAGTTAATGGGAGGCTTCTAGCAGCCAAAATCAAAACCCCCTTAGTTTTATTTGGAGCACAAGAAGATGATATGATTTTGTAGCGTCTGTTCTGAAAGCGATGCACGTCGCCACTTTTTAAATGGGTTTCCTGAATGATGCCAAGTGTGACTTTTTTACTGTGCAGAAATTCCAGACATCGCGTGCGCTTGATAGGTGAATTTAAGCCATTTACGTTCCACGTTATTGCATTTAAACCATCCATTACAGTAAATCAAGTGGTGTAACGATGTAGTGGCATCTGCAAAACTCTTTCATCATGTGTGCTGAGCGTAATAAACATTTTCGGACTAGATATGCACATACCAACCAAAAAAAAGTACCGTCTAACAAAATAAGAGTAGGAAGGGAAGGGGGTCATAAAAACTATATACAGATAACAGGTGCAAGCCGCGAGGACGCTAAAAGCTCCTACAGGCTTTGCAGAACACTGATCCGTGGCATTATCAACAGCAGCGCAGATAGCCTCTAGCTCGCTGAAAGACCTCCAAAACTCTAGCAACATAGCTGTACCCATGTAAAGAGATACTAAATCTTAATAGTGTCAGGTCACACAAACCAACCTTTAAACTTTAAACTTCCAATCTGGACACCAATTGCCCCTACTTGTAGTTACCCACAATGTCAGTCGTTAGCTACTTCCATGAGTGTTGCATCGGGGAGAGGAGGGATTGCATCACGGTTCTGCACGGGGCTTGCGTTGCGATTCTGGCGCGATGCCTGTGTAGACCCCAGCTGTTCCCCTTTGCGGTTCTGGTGCTGTGATGGTGGGGATCCCAGCAGCTTCTCCCCGCTGCGGCTCTGGTGCTGTGACGGTGGGGATCCCGGTCGCTGGTCCTCCCTGCCACGATTTTGGTACTGCGATGGTGATCTCGGTGACCGCTCCCTGCCGCGATTCTGATGCTGGGATGGTGAAGGTGACCGCTCCCTGTTGCGATTCTGACGCTGCGCTGGTGGAGGCTGCTCCCTGTCGCGATTCTGGCGCTGCGATGATGGATGTGGCTGTTCCCCATAGCGGTCCTCCTGGCGCTGTGGTTGTGGGTATCTCGGTGGTCGCTCACCTGGCTCATGGGTTGTCAAGAATCTCTCCACCTCTGCGGGGGAGTTGAAGAACAGTTGAGACCCTCCGTGTTCCACCTTTAGTGTCGCGGGATATAGGAGGAAAGACCGAATGCCTCGGTCACTCAGCTTATCGATGACCGGAACGAATTCTCTCCTCTTTGCTGATGTTTGGGGACTGTAATCAGGGAAGAAAAACAAATCAGAGTTGCCGTGTTTGGGCTTGGCTTTGCGGGCTCCCTGGAGAATATCTTGTCTGTCGGAGAATCTCAGGAGACGAAAAATAACAGTGCGAGGTTTCTGGTCCTCTCCTCTGGGCTGGATACTGCCATCGTATATGCGATGGCAGCGGTCGATCTCAATGCGTTGTCCTGCTAGGGATGGTATCCACTTGGGCAGGTTGGCCACCACAAATGCTTTCAGGTTGGAGCCCCCAACTGATTCCGGAAGATTGACCAGCCTCAGATTATTTCGCCTACTTCTGTCCTCCATTTCGATCATCTTATCTTGCAGCTTAGCTAGCTGTGTGAGAACGTCATTGAGGTCATGTTTGTTGGAGCGAACTGTAGCATGAAGGGATTGCACTGTAGCATAGGTCTTCTGTGTTTCGCTAGCCTGATGTTGCACGTCTGATACTACTTTCCGGATGACTTCGTTAGCGGTGGAAATCTCTTCTTTTAGAATTGTAAGCTGGGGTATCAGGGCACAATCCAAGGCTTCCTTCACAGCATGGGCCACCGACGCATCGAAATTTCGTTGTTGTTCTTTGAGGGCTTTGCTAACTCCGCTCAAAATGGCCGCATCGAGGTCGTCTTTAGAAATGGAGGTTGCTTCTTTCGGTTTTTTCTTCGCTGGGGACATTTCCAGTTCTCTCTTGGCGCTGGGTTTGGTTGGTGTGTGAGTTGACATCTTCGATGGAAGGGTACTAATAAAGATTTAGGTTGTTATAACACGGTTTTGGCTTAGTCCTTCACGAGCACGAGATTTCACGTCTGCATCGCAGTTGAGACGTCACGTGACCCCTATTTCAGTGTAATTTCTGATGTGGCTCAGTAGACCTGCATAGTGTTGTCATATTTCTGATTCCAATCAATGACTGCACCATACCCTGATACAGTTTTATTACCTGTTAAATGTTTTGACCTGTAACTTACATAGTGGAATGACTAATCATCACACATTAAAGGAAAAAATGAATGAACAGTTTTGAAGCTACACAACAGTAGCTACGTTGGAAATACAGTAGGCTACATACATTTACTCCATGGCTGGGGCAGCAATGTCTTCAAGGATAACTGGTGTGGCAATGCAGTCTGTCTGGCAGGCAGCATCCATGAACCATATGTCTGAACGTGTACACTTATTGTGGTGGCCTGTGAAGACAATAACACTCAATGAGATTCAGAAATACCCAATGCACTAATATGCACCCACCCACCCATTATGCCACATCATGTTCTGCATAGTTAGAAGACATTGTGAGGGACAAAAGAGTGAGTCTTCTAAACGAAAGCACACATGTTTGCATTACTGCCCCAGTAACCAGCTTTGTTCACAATTTCAAGTGGGCACACAAAGGAAATAGGAGGAATCCATGGTATAACATTATGATAACTATTAGGTTATTTCACACGTTATAAGAGGGTAGTGGGTAAATGAATGTAGTACTGACAACTACAACACATAGGCCCTATTGCTATCAGCGAGTGTCTGCATGCACTCACTAACACTGATGTAACAGCACTGGGTGTTAGTGATTGTAAGCTTATACATTCATAACAACTGCCATTAGGCATTGTGTCGGTGGTTGCGAGCAGGGATATTCACAGTTGCGATTCTCTTTTAAGTGTGCACCCTGACGTCAAAATCGGACACACGGCAGTCGAGTTTGAGCCTGGCTAAGGATATGGGTAAACTCAACGAGACGCAGATAACACATCTCGTGGTTCGAAATCCGAGCATTTGATAAACTGACGACGTGACGAGCCAAGACTGACTGCTCAAAACTGTGCTACAAGCAAGCCAAGGAGGGTGTCAAGGGTAGACAGCAAGTTACGTTGCTACTGTAAACACTCAAACCAGGCACATAGCCATGACACCCCATCGCGTAACCCACACAACAGTGTGCAAAAACCCTTGCGATACAGTAGTTACACATGCATCATGAAAATAATAATCTGGTTAAAAATACAGTACTTTAGGCATTGCGATTCCACGATAGCAAAACGACAACAATTCACGGTGTCTTCTTACACTCAATGACAACTGTTGATGGAAACATCCTGATAGCACTGGAGTAATTTCCCAGCGGTAGCCAAAATGGTTCAAAAATGTGCATGTCCCTCTTGAAAAGTGAACGAAAGCTACATTGATTTATGGTTTCGAGGTCAGAGCAGAGATTACACCGGGTGTTAATGTTATACTTCACAGTCATTTTCCAGACTAAACTCAGTTGATCAGAGCGTAATGCTTGCTTTTGGTGTGTTTGTAGGGCAGAGTACCAGTACCATGGTTCAGGAAATTGTTCGTGCTAGCTGCACATAGCCAAGATAGCCTTTATAATGGGTGACACCCGCGTAGCATAGCAAAATTAAGTAATCTGGTCATGTGTTTAAATTTACACCGGGAACGTTATACTTCACAGTCAGACTAAACTCAGTTGATCAGAGAGTAATGCTTGCTTTTGGTGTGTTTGTAGCGCAGAGTACCATTGGTCCAGGAAATTGTTCGTGCTAGCTGCACATAGCCAAGATAGCTATTGCAACGCTAATGGGTGGCACCCATAGCATAGCAAAATGAAGTAATCTGGTCATTAACACTATTTATAATCCATTCACTTACTTGTTCGGAGCTTGCGGATCCTGCAGGGAGACCTGGTACGGATCCATGTCATGCTGTGCGAACCTGGCCCTGTACTGTCCCAAATTGTGGAAACACTCCTCCCGAAAATGCGTCCCACAAACAACACCTTCGATAGTTTCGTTGGCAAATTATTTGGGTAAATAAAACCAAGCCACTGTGTCTTCAGGGGCTCTCCCATATGCAGTGAAAACAGGCTTTTCCCCATATTATCACATCCTCCATGTTTCAGTTGCTTAGGCGCCGCCATTTTTCTTGTCTGTTGAACTTGCTCTTCTCTGCTGATGTGATGGGCGGGCAATCCATAGTGGGTGGAAACAGTGTCTAGCTCTATTGGTGGATCCCAGAAACAGGGCGTTGATCATTTTTCCCTCTGCTACGTAGAGAAGGGAAGGCCCAATCAGCGCGCCACCTGGACGCGCCTTTTTTCAAATCTTGACCGAATGCAGGACAGCTCAGTAAACACCTTATGAAAATGTTAACCCCTGGGGTGACTTAAGGAGGCCACAGGAACTCATTTTAAGGTCTAAAAACCTTACAAAGTGAACATTTCATGCCATGGGACCTTTAAAAAATGGTTGGGGTGTTACAACGGGAGGACCGCCGTCTTCTCTTTCCTGCCCTTATAGCCTACTAAGCCTATTGCCTCCACATTTAGGCCTACGTTTCTCTTAAACACCCTGCGACAAAACACAATCCTTGCTTAATGAAATAGCCTAGATGCGTCCTGGTCAGATTAGGCCTAGGCTTTATGAACACGCGGGTGTGTGTGTGTGTGTTTGTGAGTGTGAGTGTGAGAGAACAAGAAAGAAAGAGAGAGAGAGAGAGAGAGGCGGGGGGCGTAGGTAATGGAGAAGAGGCACCAGGAGCCGGCAGGAAAGGGATGATGGGGCTGATAGCGACAGCCACACGGGTGAAAAAAGCGATTCACTCGCAAACAGAATCACAGGCAAGAGAGAGAATCACTTGAGAACGAACGAATGCGGATAAGATGAAAAGCCTCCCTGGCTGCGCAGACATTGTTTAGTTTAAAAATCAATTTTTGGGCATAATTTAGTGGCATCTGGGCTACACTCGGTGCATGGATTAGGCCTATAGCAAACGGCAAAAATGCAGGTGGGTCAACGTGCATCTGTTCTGTTGGTTATGGCTACGAGAGTTCTGCATATGTTCCCTCGCAGAACAACAGTTAAGGCCGTGGCAAAAGGCTACTCTTATTTTAAAAAAAGAATGCAAACGAAAATATGTCGTAGCCTACCACACATACATAGATAGGCCCATGTCTTAATGTTGACTAATAGGCCTAGGTTAATTAATTGGCACACGCTTATGAAGTTGCCCCTCGCTCGATATGCTCGGATAAGATGGAAAGCCCTAGCTGCGCAGACATTGTTTAATGGTTTAAAAAAAATGTTTGCCATAAAGTTTTGAGCATAATTTAGTGGCATACACTACACTTGGTGCATTGATTAGTCATAGCAAACAGCAAAAATGCAGGTGGGGACGTGACATATGTTCTGTTGGTTATGGCTACCAAAGTTCTGCATGTGTGCGCCTGTCCTTCCCTCACAAAACCCGACAGTTGCTTACACTTAATTTTGAGCACGAAAACAGGAATATCAGTCGCTTGCTAATTTTTGCCAATGTGACAACATTCAATTCATTAGGGAAGTGTAGGTTAGGTTATCACCTCAGCTGTTGAAGATGTGAGATAAATAGCCAACACTTAAACGCGGCGCTGTAGGTTACTGCGGTGAGGTTTATTGCACTCTAAGTAATTTTTACCAAACGAAAAAAGTATCCACATCCAGAAAACAAGTCTGAAGTTGCAATATTAGACGTTTCAAATCTTGCGATGCGAGAATCGGTATAGGGGCTTGTGGCTACACTCAATTTAGGTCTACACATTTTGTCAGAGCTTGCACATTAGCCTAATGGCAATTCATCCGATCATCATTTTAAAAAAAAGAAGAAAATTCATTAGGCTATTTATTCTTTTCATGACTCTTCCTACTTCCTGGAGGTGTTGTCTCACACAATTTAATTAGGCATGTTGTTATCCGCTGAATCGGTGCGTGCTGGTGAATATGAGCATATATTAATATGCCGTCAGCATCGTCCAAAATATTCCATATGGTAATAAATGTTGCCTACACATTTGCGCTTCTTCACCACTCTGTGCTATGGTTATCTGATATGAACAAGAGAGAGAGAGAGAGAGATATATCATATATATATATATATACATTTTTTTAATCCTTCTGGATTATGGGTTCTTGGGTCCTTATTGGTCTCTCATTACAAACCTGAACATGCGCTACCACGTGGTAAAGCGTATAGCGAGCGCTCCCAAGTGCCACCTGGCGGTTGTTTGGGTACACTGCAGCTAGGCCCGGTAGGTGCCGCGGTACATGACGTGGCATTGTCGCGGCAAAGGGTGTGCATTGTAGGGTGACCATCTGTATGCTATTTTTCTTAAAACTGCTAACCTCTGGAACAAAAGGCAATTCTCCTTTTTGTATTTTCTGCGAGAATACAGTCTAGTTTGAATGTTGCCACAGTGCCTTCTACGTCAAGTATTTCCTATTTTGGGGAAATTTTACCAAAATCTGTGCAACAACTCACCTGTTGTGACTTTGAGGTTAGCAGGTTTACTCATTTTTCCGTTTTCGATCTTGGTGGACACTGTGATGAAGTACTGTGTGTGTGGCTTCAGGCCAGTGATGACAGTGCTGAGGGAGTCTGATGTAACTGTCTGGGGCACATTTCCTTCACTCTGGTAGGATATCAGGAAGCTGTGTGGCTCTGTCACTTTTCCAGATGAGAGGCTCCAGGTCAGGGCAACAGACGTTGCTGTCACTGAAGATGATTTCAGATTGCCTGGAGCAGGAATGTCTAATAGAACACACACATGAGCACACACTAATGAGGGTGTGCGCACACACACCCACTGAAACGTTGAACACATCCAACAATACACAAACACTATTTACTACTATTACTATTATTCTTCGGTGGAACAGGCATATATCAAATATTATTTTTGAAACTGATAAATCCTTACCCAGGATAATATAATATTAACAGTGTTAAAGGGACACTGTGCAGGAAATGGTCAAAAAATGTGCTGCAACTATGCTGATCATTGAAACTGTGTCGCCTATTGCCAAATTTGGCATTTTCATGATTAGTTTACTAAGTAATAAACTAATACTTTCTAATATGGCCCAAGTAATAATTTTTGCAGCTAAAAATGGCTATTTCTGGCATTTCAAAATGGCGAACCATGGAGAAGATCCCCCATTTCATGTAAAAAAAGTGCAATTTTTCCAGTCATAATGAATACTTAGAATTTGATGGTGGTGGTAAATATTCATGAAAGAGTTAACATTAGTTAATGGGTAACATCAATTCTGGAAATAAGCAACTAAAGATCTCACATAGTGTCCCTTTATATGAACAGTCCACCCTTTTTTATTTTCACATATTTGCAGTATTTCACATGAATGTGCTTATAATTTTGTTCTCAGTGTTTTCAGCACTTCAGATTTCATATACATGGGTTCTAGATTTTGTTTATAATCTGCACAAAACTCAACCTCTGTTTGTTGGAAACTGTTGCGGGTCAAAAAATTAGCTCAAGTGGTTGGCTGCCAGTGCCTTGCCCCTCCTCAGAACATTATGTTGACAAACAATGAGAACCCATGTATTAGAATTATTAGCGTAGCTTAGCATAATCATTGGAAGTTGATAGAATCATTAGCATCAAGCCACAAATGATCACTGGAAGGAATTAGCTGTTTTGCACTCTGATGAATTTTACATCCATTTTAAAGAGGCTTAGAAGTACATTTGATAGTGTTTTGTTTGGTTCCATAGACGTCCCGTGCTACGCTTAAAGGAACAGTCCTCTGTGTTTCAATAATAAAGTTCATTGACCTGTGATGATTTCGGGCACCAGTCAGTAGCGTACTCCTAGTCCTATCACACGAAGGGAGAGGGGTAGGGGGAAGAGGGGAACTAGGAGTGAACATATGAATGCATTGAAGTCAAAGTACTCCGAATGTGTTTTTACGCTTTTCATTACACTGCCATTTTAGTGGGGCTTGTTAAGTCAATATTCCATAAGAATCTTTCACTTGGTGATACAAGCACCAAATCAGGTACACGGGTTCTCCAGGGCCTACTCTCCCAGAAAAGGTCGCTATCCAGGTGAAAAAACAAGATGGCAGCCATTTTTCAAGATGGCCGCCTCATTAAAGGTGAAAAAAGCTGTTTTCGTCTTAGAATGCCAAGTAATCAAGACATCTGAGTGATGGAAATATTAAAATGTATGAATTCTGACCAGGGCAATTTAATAGTATCAATATTTCATCAGAAAATGGCCACCACTTTTCAAAATGGCAGGCCTTACATGACTGAAAATGCATATTTATGACATACAGCTGTCCGATAGCAGGTATTCATTAATACATACTGACTGTGAGATTGAGGCTTGACCACCCCTCTCTCATATCAGGATGACCGCAAGAAGAACGACCAGGCAACTCAAAACTAAAGTGAAGCGGGTGCGAGTTTATTTACAGTGCAGTAAGTGACTTAACAAAAAGAGAAAACAAAAACTGGAACAAAAAAAGAAAACCGGCCTCAATCAGGCAACTCAAATATAACTACAACAAAGGACTTTTCAAAATAACTACTTCAATACACTTGGTCCGCACTTACTTTTCTGTCTCTGCACAGCTTCACGGCAAGCGTGCTCTCCCCTGGCCCCTCTCTAGCACAAATGAAAACCCCTGCCCTTTTGAAGGGCTCACAATCTAGCAGAGAGCAGTGATTGGACATACATTCAACCAATCAGAAAATAGCATTACATAAATCCTTAAGATACACATTTAGAAATACATTCACATAATCACAATATCCCCAGAAAATAGATTATAAAAAGTAGAAAACATACATCCAACATTTACCCCATATGTATATTAAATAAAGCTACAAAACAATAATTACTCACACATGACGTCACTGTACCAATTCAAGTTTCGCGCCACTGACCGGACAGTGGTTAAAAACAATGGTTCCGCAAGGGCTCCGGTTTCCCCACGGACCATTTGGATGGAACACCCAT
Organism: Engraulis encrasicolus; assembly: GCF_034702125.1. Taxonomy (NCBI): domain Eukaryota; kingdom Metazoa; phylum Chordata; class Actinopteri; order Clupeiformes; family Engraulidae; genus Engraulis; species Engraulis encrasicolus. The sequence goes on from NC_085864.1 coordinate 48,522,278, forward strand.
TGGCAGCGGTGAGTGAGAATGTTTGTTTGTAGTGTTGGGAAACTATTGCGTTGCGAGTGGAATATGGGACGAGACAGCGGGTACCTACACTGCTCGCGGTGACGGTAAGTACATGTTTAACTGAGGAATATGTGTGTTTGTTACATGTGTGCATTTTCGCGATAGCCGCGGTAAAAAGGTAAAAGTTTGGCTGAGGTGTGTAGGTGATGCTAACAGGTGTCTGGGTCTATGTGTGTGCGCGACTGCGCTTGCGTGTCAATGGAAGTGTCTGTGCGTGTCGGGAAGTGTATGTGAGTGTAGGGAGGATGTGTCGCTGGCGTTTGGTGAAAAATGTCAGTAACACCCATCATCATTTTTCACATTTCCTCCCCCTTCTGTTGGCTCGCCATGGTGGTGGCGAGACAGGAAGTCCGCAACAGGGTTCTGTGACCCCGCCCTGTACCTCACAGTAAACCTAAAAGGTTGCAATGACAAAAACCAACGAGTGATTCGAGCATTTGAGTCTTTCATTCGGCCCAACCATTGTAGGGCCCTGTGGTCGGTCTCCAACAGAAAGTCTCTACCCAACAGGTAGTATTTAAAAGTCTCAAGTGCCCACTTTATAGCCAGGCACTCCAGCTCCACCACAGAGTACCTGGTCTCGCGAGGGAAGAGCTTGCGGCTTATGTAAGCCACCGGCTTCTGCTGCTCCGCCTCCCCCTGAAGAAGGACTGCCCCGAGCCCAACCCCAGAGGCATCAGTCTGGACTGTGAATGTCTGTTCAAAGTCCGGGCTCTGCAGAACAGGCTCAGCAACCAGAGCCCCTTTCAGGTCCTGGAAAGCCCGCTCGTGCACCTCTCCCCACTCGACCTTGGTTGACCCCGACTTGCGAGTCAGGTCTGTGAGGGGTGCAGCACGGGAAGCGAAGTTGGGTATGAATCTCCGGTACCAACCGGCGAGACCCAAGAAAGACCGGACGTCCTTCTTTGTCGTTGGTCGAGGACAGTCTCGGACCGCCTCAACTTTGTCTTTTTGGGGCCTAATGACCCCCTTGCCGATGATGTGGCCCAGGTATCGAACCTCTTGCTGGGCCAGAGAGCACTTTTTCGGCTGGATGGTCAGACCAGCCTCGCTGATCCGACGAAACACCTCGGCTAGGTGTTCAAGGTGCTCCCTCCAGGTGGCGCTCCATATCACCACGTCATCCAGATAGGCCGCTGCGTAACCGCCCGTGCCCTCCAGGACACGGTCCATCAGCCTCTGGAACGTTGCTGGCGCCCCCTGCAGGCCAAAGGGCATGGTGGTGAACTGGTACAGCCCCTGCGGAGTACGAAAGGCTGTGTACTGCTTCGCCTGCTCCGCCAGGGGCACCTGCCAATACCCCCTGCAGAGGTCCAGCGTGGTGATGAAGGACGCCCTCCCAAGCCCCTCGATCAGGTCCTCCAGCCTGGGCATTGGGTAGGCGTCGAAGGTAGACTGTGCGTTCAGCTGCCTGAAGTCAATGCAGAAGCGAATGCTTCCGTCCTTCTTCGGGACCAGCACAACTGGACTGCTCCAGCCGCTGCTGGACCGCTCGATCACGCCCAGCTGCTTCATCACCTCCAGCTCCTCCTGCAGAGCAGGAAGTAGACGCTCTGGGATGCGGTACATGCGTTGCCGCACTGGAGTTGTGTCCTTCAGCAGCAGGTCGTGTTCCACCAGCTGCGTTCGGCCTGGCTGCTCGGAAAACAGGCCTGAAGGAATGATGGCCTTCAATTCCTGCGCCTGCTGAGCAGTCAGGTGGGAGATCTCAGGGTCAGTCGGGGAAACTGCTGACGAGAAGAACTGCTCTGGTGGCTCGACATCCCCTGCACGTCCTGCACCATCAGCTGCTGGCTGGGCACTTCATCACGGTCCCGCCACTCCTTGAGCAGGTTTATGTGGAAAGTCTGCTTGGTCTTTCGACGCCCCGGCATCTCCAGTTCATACGTCACCGGCCCCAGCTGACGTGTCACCCGGTACGGTCCTTGCCACCGGGCCAGAAGCTTGTTCTCAGTGGTTGGTAGCAGCAACAGGACCTGTTGCCCCGGCGCGAAGCTTCTCTGCCTCACCCGCTGGTCATACCACCGAGTCTGGGTCTGCTGGGCCTTTGTCATGTTGTCCTCCACGATGATCGCCATCTCCTCCATCTTCTGTCGCATCTTCAGCACATACGAGACCACGCTGTCCTGCTCCTGGGGTTTCGGGGTCACCCAGGCGTCGCGCAGCAGATCCAGTGGGCCCCGGACCTGGCGCCCATACAGGAGCTCGAATGGGGAGAAACCAGTGGATGCCTGTGGTACCTCCCTGTAGGCAAACAGGAGGTATGGCAACCACTGGTCCCAGTCTTTGCCATTGTCTGCAACAAACTTCTTGAGCATGGCCTTCAAAGTCTGGTTATACCGCTCCACCAGCCCATCAGTCTGGGGATGGTAGGGAGTGGTCCTTATCCCCTTAATCCCCAATAAGTTGTAAACTTGCCTCAATGTTTTTGAAAGAAATGCGGTACCTTGGTCAGTGAGAATTTCGTGTGGTATGCCTACCCTGGAGATCAGTTGGAGAAGTGCACGTGCAACTGAACCTGCTGTGATTTTGCGTAGTGGGAATGCTTCTGGGTAGCGTGTTGCATAGTCACACATGACAAGGATAAATCTGTGACCTGAACGTGTTTTCTCAAGGGGCCCCACTATATCCATCCCTAACCTCTGAAAGGGAACACCAATGATGGGTAGCGGATGCAAAGGGGAAGGTTTGGCTTTGTGTTTACTGGTCAGTTGGCAGATGGAGCATGAACGGCAGTAACGCAAAACATCAGTGTACACGCCTGGCCAGTGGAAACGCTGTGTTATTCTTTCCAGTGTTTTAACATTGCCCAGGTGTCCTGCCCACGGTATGTCATGACCCAAACGCAGCACTTCATCTCTGAGACATTTTGGGACAACAACCTGCTCAACAGCGTCATCTTTTGATTGGTGGTACAGCACATCATCTCTGACAAAATAAAACTCTCCATTAAGATCAGGGGCCACTCCTGTCTCTACACCATCAATCTCAGTTACATCAGAGAAAGCATTTTTCAACCAGTCATCACTTTTCTGTAAGTCACTCAAGTTACTTGGAGGCTTCCATACATCATTAACATCAATGTTTGGTGTTGGCATTTGGCTAACAGACTTCTCTGCTGTCCCCTGCAGTTTAGCTAGCCTGCGCTGTCTGCGTGTTTTGGGCGTCTTGTATACTGCAGGGAGGTCAATATCGATGTCAACATCACTCTGACTGTATGGCAAAACATCACACAAAGCCTTCTTTGCTTCATCATCCGCTGACTGCTTAGACTGCGCTCTGGTAACCACCATGCTGACTGGCTGCACTGACTGCACAAGTTCAGGCAAAATCAAAACATCCTGCCCCAACACTACAGGATAGCGTAGCCCACTTACAATGCCTGCTCTCAACAAAAAAGCTTGTCCCTGCACTTCCAGACGAATATCAACAACTGGGTATACATGTTCATCTCCATTAACACAACATACTCTCAGCTGCCCTTTCCCCAAATCCTCTGACATGTCTATGAGGTGTGGCTGGACTAGAGTGTGTGTGCTACCAGTGTCTAGGAGTGCAAATGTTGACGTGTCATTTACAGTTACAGGGACTGTTTGTACTCTGGACATTGCATCGTCAGCTCCTTCTTCGGGTCTTAGCACATTACAATAGCCGGACCCCTGAGCTTTTCTTGCTGGGCAATCTCTAGCAATGTGATTGGGTTTACCGCAGTGGTGGCATAGCAAAGGTGGCCTTTGTGGTGTAGCTGTCGGTGCTGGGTGTCTAGGTGGCGGGGTGTAGGGGCGTGTAGGTGGTCTTGGTGGTGTGGTGTAGGGTGAGGTGTAGGTGTGCTGTGGTGCTCTGACCTGACCTAACCCCCTAGGACCAACTCCCCCACCAGGAACCCCAGACTTACCACTCATGGCTGGGCGGTTGAAGTTCTGGTTCCGGAACGTCTTTGGTCCAGGTCGAGCTGCCAGGAACGCCTCCACCAGTTCTGCCGCCTTCTGACCTGTGGCTGGGTTGTGCTCCTTTACCCAGACGCGGATGTCAGGAGCTAGGGTGCGCAGATACTGCTCCAGGATGAGGATTTCTTCTATCTGCTCCACCGTCTTCTCTGTTGGTCTCACCCACTTTCTGTAGAGGTCCCTCAGGCGGTCGTACAGCTCACGTGGGGTCTCTCCTGTTCTCACGTCTGGATCCCGGAACCTTTGTCGGTAGGTCTCTCCATTAATTTCATACTTCGCCAGGATAGCGGTCTTCACTCGGTCATACTCCATGGAGTTTTGCATGTCCATTGCCACGTACGCTGCTCGGGCCCGACCTGTAAGGTACGGCACCAGGTAGACGGCCCAATCAGCTTTCGGCCATCTGTAGGCTGTGGCAAGTCTCTCGAAAGTCATCAGGTACTGTTCTATGTCGTCGCCCTCTTCGAGCTTCGGCACTGCGGCCCGTGTCCAGGAAACTGGAGTCATCACGGTTGGGCCAGATGCGGGGGCTGGGGGTTGCGCTGCTTGCTGTGCTGGAGGTCGTCTGGGAGTCATCACAGGAGACACTGGAGCTGCTGGTGCTGGTGCTGGATCTTCTGGCGCTGGCGCTGGTTCTGCTGCTACGGCGGCTCCTCCTCCTGCTGCTGCTGCTGCTGCTGCTGCTGCTGCTTGGAAGCCCAGGGGTGGCGCTACCAGGTTGCGCGGTGGTCCATCCTGCGGTGGATCTCTGGCGCCGTCATCACCTGGTTGCCCTCGCCACTCTGCGGGACTCCGCCGTTCCCTCTCCAGCTCATCATGGACATTGTTCAGCTGGATCTGTACACTGTGCCATCGCCTTTCTTGCTTCTGGGCCTCCTGCTGCTGATCTTGAATGGACTTCTGAAGCAGATTGAAGAGTGCGCCCATGTCCAGCATCTCTGGAACTGCTGTCGCTCCAGCCATGGCAACTTCTGTGTGCTCACCAGCATTCGGGTGCTCCTATTCATCCTCAGCTGTGTGCTCCTCCATGGCATCTTGGGGTAGACGCCGATACGCCATGCTTGGCTGAACCCGCCTGCCTGTCGTCTTCTTCAGCGTCTTCTTTCGAGGCGCCACTGTCGCCACTTCTTGACACCACCTGTGAGATTGAGGCTTGCCCACCCCTCTCTCATATCAGGTTGACCGCAAGAAGAACGACCAGGCAACTCAAAACTAAAGTGAAGCGGGTGCAAGTTTATTTACAGTGCAGTAAGTGACTTAACAAAAAGAGAAAACAAAAACTGAGAATAAACGAAAAAGAAAACCGGCCTCAATCAGGCAACTCAAATATAACTACCACAAAAGACTTTTCAAAATAACTACTTCAATACACTTGGTCCGCACTTACTTTTCTTTCTCTGCACAGCTTCACAGCAAGCGTGCTTTCCCCTGGCCCTCTCTAGCACAAATGAAAACCCCTGCCCTTTTGAAGGGCTCACAATCTAGCAGAGAGCAGTGATTGGACATACATTCAACCAATCAGAAAATAGCATTACATAAATCCTTAAGATACACATTTAGAAATACATTCACATAATCACAATATCCCCAGAAAATAGATTATAAAAAGTAGAAAACATACATCCAACATTTACCCCATATGTATATTAAATAAAGCTACAAAACAATAATTACTCACACATGACGTCACTGTACCAATTCAAGTTTCGCGCCACTGACCGGACAGTGGTTAAAAACAATGGTTCCGCAAGGGCTCCGGTTTCCCCACGGACCATTTGGATGGAACACCCATTGGCAGCGGTGAGTGAGAATGTTTGTTTGTAGTGTTGGGAAACTATTGCGTTGCGAGTGGAATATGGGACGAGACAGCGGGTACCTACACTGCTCGCGGTGACGGTAAGTACATGTTTAATTGTGGAATATGTGTGTTTGTTACATGTGTGCATTTTCGCGATAGCCGCGGTAAAAAGGTAAAAGTTTGGCTGAGGTTTGTAGGTGATGCTAACAGGTGTCTGGGTCTATGTGTGTGCGTGACTGCGTGCGCTTGCGTGTCAATGGAAGTGTCTGTGCGTGTCGGGAAGTGTATGTGAGTGTAGGGAGGATGTGTCGCTGGCGTTTGGTGAAAAATGTCAGTAACACCCATCATCATTTTTCACACTGACCTTGCCATCAGTGTTGGAATACAATGTCGTAAAAACAATTTTGTTTACATTCTGTATTAGAGTGATGTTATAGCACAACCAGGAAACACTGGTGACATCACTGCTGTGAGACTCAGCATGGGGATCAGTGTCGGCTTGTGGTACAATAGCTGTAGTTGTAGTTTACTAACTCTTTTAGTAGTATACTCACTTTAGTTGTTAGTATTTATAGTCTCCCATATGCTATCTAATAAGACCCTCTATATAGCTTAACTAAAAATGTAGATAGTGTAGTTAGAAATTTAGTTAGATAGCCGCACCTGAATTGACAGGATGTGCCAGCGCGGGAGACCTGAGCCAAGGGTAACGGGGCTTCAGTTACCCGGATGGTGTACAGATCGCACGGGACTTAAATGACACGGGATGAATGATCGGGCTGGGTGTAGGGCAGAAGTTGCCGGATTTTCATAGACTTCAGATCACATACCGCGATTCTGGTCTGACCAGGACTATAACGATTAGCGTTTCCATACAGGGCGAACTTTGTTTCCATGGCCTGGTTAACCCGCCTCCCTCGGCTTGCTACTGGTTGAGGGCTGTGGCGAAGTTTAAACCAAACATTTCTTAGCCCAATAGAACGTCTCTGCATAAACCACGTCACTGCCTTGAACACGCCTCTACCCAGGACGGTTGAAAATGCTCAGTTGATTGGTTCCAGACAAAGTGGGTGGAGATCCCGCTGTAGCGGGATTGAGCAAGCTCCTGGCCCTACTGTGTGTAGCTGTCACCAGTAGGGCGGAGCCCGGCTGGGCAGAAGATGACTGAACCTTGCCATATCTCAATGTGCTTTGATATTTTGTACGGTTGGGTGGTAAAAGGATAGCCCCTCTGCCTTTAACCGTATTACACAAGATGTCTGCTAAAAATCCATTGAACTGCAGTACATGTCTGGAACAACACCTCAAGCACCCTGACCCTGAGCACGGGGGCCCAGCAAGGTTGTGTGCTTAGCCCCCTGCTGTTCACGCTGCTGACACATGACTGCACAACAACCCATTGCACTAACCATCTGATGAAGTCTGCGTACGATATAACACTGGGGGACCTCATCACTAAGGGTGACGAGACTCACTACAGAGAAGGAGTAGACTTGCTGGTCAGATGGTGCAAGGACAACAACCTCCTACTGAATGTCAACAAGACCAAGTAGATTGTTGTCAACTTTCAGAGGGGCCAAAAACAACTGTTACCACAAAATTCCTTGGAGTGCACATCAGTGACGACCTCTCTTGGACCACAAAGACATCATCACTGGCGAAGAAGGCCCAACAGCGCCTCTACTTCTTGCGCAAACTGAAGAAGGCAAGTGCTACACCCTCCATCATGACAGCATTCTACAGAGGACCCATCAAGAGCATCCTGACCAGCAGCACCACAGTGTGGGGAGGAGGTTGCACAGAGCAAAACAGGAAGACACTCCAGCACATTGTGAACACAGCGAAGAAGATCATTGGAGCGCCACTCCCCTCCCTGCAGAACATTTACACCACTCGCCTCACCCGAAAAGCACTGATGATCACCAAGGACATAGGTCACCCTGCACACAAACTGTTCAGTCTCCTGCCCTCTGGAAAGAGGTACAGGTGCCTCCGCTCCCGTACCACCAGGCTGGCAAAGACCTTCATACACCTCTTAACCTGCCCTCCTATCAGTGATAGCCCCCCCTCAACACTGAATTGTGATTGCACATTCTACTTGCACTAACTCAAAACACACACACACACACACACACACACACACACACACACACACACACACACACTGAACTAACTCAAAAGCACACACAAACATGCACACACATATTGCTGCTGCTTCATGCCTGTTACTTAATGACTGTACTGGATACCAACTAGTTGTAAATATTGCACATTACAATTGCTTACTTTATATTTATTATTATTTCACAATGCTACTATCACCATGTCAGAATCGTCACAATAGGACATAACTGAATATGTACATGTTATATGTATGCCTGCTGTTGCCCAGTCTTGCACTTTATATCTCTGTAAGGGTATTGTATAACCCTTGCAAAATGCAAATTGAAAGCCCTGCCAAATGGGGGTGGCAAAAAGATGGTGAGACCTGGAAAGTTCTCTGGTCAAAGCTTCCTCCAATTGCGGAGAGTTGCCAGCAACTGACAAAATGTGGATGCAAGACTGACTGCCGAGGAAGATGCAAATGCTATTGCTTTAGCCTCAACTGTACACAGTTATGTTCCTGCAAATGTGATGACTAAAAAGAGCTAATCCAACATGTGCATCAGAGAGTTTTCCTATCCAAACAACAAACCCAAAACAACAAACATGTAATCATTATAGGCATACTGTTTTTGTAATATTTAGAATCATTCAGTGAGTGTTAGTTTATTTACATGTAATTATGAAAATACTATAATTTCCAATATTTTCGTTTTTTTTAGTGTATAGCTGAATTTGCCATGCACAACATAATATATTTCCATACATAAATATTCAAAATATGATCAGTCAATCAACATATACATAAAAGCCATTTAAAAGCAGTTCAATTGGCGGCCATCTTGGAAAATGGCCGCCATTTTGTTTTTTCACCTGGATAGCGACCTTTTCTAAAAGGGTAGGGTCTGGAGCACCTCTGAACCAAATTTGATGCTTGTATCACCAAGTGAAAGATTATTTGAGGTAATTGCTCCACTATTTCTTTATCTAGATCAGTAATGTCAAACTATGAGCCACGGCCCTCTGGTGGGCCGCGGCGGTACTGCAGCTGGGCCGCGAGAGGTCCTAGAAAAAATAATATTTGCTCACATGTTGTGTAGATAATCATCACATGTTGTTAAGTTATCTTATGTCTTGTGTGCATCCAGAAACGTTGGTGCACTTTCTTATTTGGTGTTCATATGTGTTAAGGTGTACNATTAGGCAGGATTTATGTTAAAACTAGAGATGTTGAGGACTTTACCTGAAGAAGGTCGGATGACCGAAACGTTGTATTAAAGTTTGTTGGTGGAATGGACAGTGTGCAGGATTTCTTTTCACTTCACTGACAACCCGGCTGGGATAACATCCCACGCACCTGCCCAACTACAGAGGTGTGCAAAAGCGTCTTTATTGAACTGAAAACTAGAGATGCACCAGATCCAAGATCCAGGATAATAGGGTTTTTCACAGGATACGGGTCTGGCAGGATCTTAAGCAGTGGATCCGGTATCTGGCTGCTACCTATAAATCAGGATCTGGTGCCTCTCTAGTTTTTACGCAGCCAAGGCTTTTCAGTCAGTCTTTCACAACCCCAATCGCTTCATGGAGTGAAAGTCCTTTGGAAGTGGCCGATGCAGGCAGTGTGGCAGTAAGCCAATGAGTCTAAAAAATAGTTTGAGCCAACGTAATAAAATGGGCCCAGGTGTGCGAGTAGGCTATGTGTTTCAACCCTTTCGTAGGATCCGGATCCGGTTCTGGATCCGGCAGTGGATCCAGTATCCGGCAGGATCCTAAAAATCAGGATCAGGTGCATCTCTAGTTAAAACATTGTGTGTTATTCAATTGCGGAGGTAATTTTCTACCGCAAAATATTTAGCGCAAGTCACCCTCGAGGTACAGTGTTACATTTTCAATATGTCGTCATGATATGGTGTATTTTCATGCTCATGGTGTTGATGTACGCATGTCTAAATTGTATATTCAAAATCGTTTTTTAGTCGATTGTGAGGGGAAACATAGCTGTTTTAACTTCCTACAAATAGCTTATTTCTTCCAATATTAATGGAGCATTTAGTATTTAGCTCAGTCAGGCTAATGCATATTTCTCTGAGCTGGGAATGCTGGCTTGTTCCATGCTAATTTCATATTCAGTAAGCTTATTGAGTCATTTTCTCCTTAGTCATTTGTTCTCCACACACATACACATGCAGAGATTATTTGTGATTAGCCTACTGATTTATCATTAATATGAAGACCCCAAAAACCCTTTGAGCAAGTGTGCATTCTCACTAATGCCCCTCAGTGGCCAAAACTTTCTGCAAATAACTTATTATTCACCATAACAATATATTACTATATAATATAATATAATATAATATAATATAATATAATATAATATAATATAATATAATATAACTTAGGTTAAGTGAAACCATAGTTACGAACCATAGTTGTCATGGTTATACTAAAAACCATAATAACTATAATCCATGGTAAATCTATGGTAAAACCATGGTTTTTATAGAACCATGGTTAATCTGTGTGAGAGCTACTACTCTGACAGCTACTGTACTCCTGTGGATAAACCCCAGTAGAACTATGGTTGGTTTATAGTACTTAGAATCACCATAAAATGTGGTAGTAAAACCATGGTTACTGCATTAAAACCATGGTCGATTTTCGTAAGGGTAGAGTAATCATGACATACCATGGTAGAACCATGTTACTACATAAAAATCACAGTAATACCATAGTAAGCCATAGTACAATTATGGTAGGTTCAGAGTGCTTAGAGTAATCATCAGAACCATGGTAAATATAGTAATACCATGATAAACCATGGTCCAATTTCATAAGGGATACGGCCAGGAGATGTTGATTTATAAGAGTGTGTGTATGAGAACCACTATGCTCAGATCTCATTTGGGAGAGAGAAGGACGAGGAATGATTTTATCAGCAAGCTTGCCGTACATCTGCAAATGAATGTACAGTCCCCTCCTAAAGTTTTGGAACAGCAAACCAACTTTTGTTGTTTTTGTTGTCCACCGACAACTTTTATTTGATACTCTTGTTTTTGTCTCAAACCTAAACAAGATAATTTGTCTTGCTGTTCCAAGTATTCTGGAGGGCACTGTATAGGCCTACAAAGTAGGTGTCTGGCTAAAAACAAGCAAGATACCAGATAGCTTGGAACTGGAATAATTTGTATAGTAAATTTATTGGGAGAGAGAATAAGACCCCTTCCTCGGATTCGTAGCAAACATTTGCCTGAGAAAGATACAAATTGTAGGCATACAGCAGTACTGCAGCATGCTGGATCATTAGGGATGCACAATACCACTTTTTTTCATACCAATACAAGTATGTATCTACTTGCGATATATTGTAGCGATACCGATACATTTACACCAGCATACAATACGCTTGCTGCAAGCCTTAAAAGTGGCACGCTAGGAGCTTCAAAACAGGTTAAATCTATGCCCGCTTGGCCACGCTTTCACAGAAAACGGCGCAATTGAACAGCTTTGCGCAGCACGCATGAAACTTTCTCGCGGTTTTCCCTTTCATCCATTTCCCTTGGTCCACCCAAGATGTGATATGAACCCAAACTGGCTAAAATTCTCCTTTAAAGTAGATAGACTGAATGTTATGAGATGGTGTGTTGTTTCATGTAATAGCAGTATTGGTGCCTGGTATCGGCAAATGTTTGACGAGTACGAGTATGAGTATAATAAGTATCTGTATCGGTGCATCCCTACAAATATTTTGACATAATAAGAAAAGATGTTGATTTCTGTGATTGTGAGTGAGAACTGCACTTGGATCTCATGCGGATGAGCGAAAGATGAGGGAGAGAGGTCCTTACACAGCTAACAACAATGTTTTATCGCCAAGCTTACTGTCAACAGAAACGTGCAAATCAGTGTATACGCTTACAAAGGTAGGCTACTAAACGACACATTCTGCTATTTGGTGAGATCAAGCTACGTATGCTACAAAGAAATGAGGCCAACTCTATACTGCTGTCTGAAGTTATTATTTTACAATTCTTACTTATATTTATTGGTTTGTTGATGGTTTTGCTCTTTTTCCCATTTTGAAGTACAGTTGAGATGGCGATGGTGTAATCACTATTAGGTTCTAAGTCAAAGGAGTATTCCTGAGAGCGGTTATTAATGTTCTTCAGGCATTCCTTCCCAGCATAAAGTCTGATGCTAAACGAAGCATCACGCAGCCCTTTCGGTATTGTCCATTTCACTGTTGCAGATGAGGAATGGGTGACGACAGTCAGGTTCTCTGGTTGTGGCACCTCTATAAGCAAAATCAAACACAGACAAACCATTAGTCTTGATAAATACATATTTTGCATTACTCATTTGAATATTCATCATTCTCCGGCATAAAAAAAGATTCCACAAAGACCTAAAACAATTTTAGAATAACACTGTAAATCCTGAGGCTTCCTGAAAAATTCAACAATTACATTACATTACATTACATTGCATTTGGCAGACGCTTTATAACCAAAGCAACTTTCAAAAGAGGACATAATCAAGCCAACATCACAAGCAAATATAAAGTGCACAGAACAACAAGTGCAGTTGCAAAGAGGGGTTAGTTTTTTTTTTTTTTTTAAAGAGTAAATAACGAGTACACACACTACTAACAATAGTGTTAACACCTACAGTAGCAGATGGAGACACATATTGTACAAGTATTTCAGAGGTTCATGGGATGTAAGGTCTATACACTAATGGATTATATACTAAACATTATTAATGGTTTTTTTTTTTTTTAAAAAGGACCGATGGCCCACGATTTTCAGCAGACAGTCCTTGGCCCACCTCCAATGAGATCAGCCCACACATAGGGGGTGGAGGAAGGGATAGTCTCATTGGTACGTCGGAGTCTCATTGCGGCCATACCACTTTCCTGCATTACGCACGCAAGTTGAAGACAGTAAGCCATGGAGAAACCAAAATAGAAAGGTGGTGCGGAATAGCTTGGGCAAAAAGGCTGAAAAAGCTTGTAGCAGATGCAAGATAACGTGCACATAAGGTGTTGTAGCCTCTTCCTCCACCTCAGTTGAAGTCAGCAGCATCTGAGTTAGCTACAGATGGCAGACCGAGGAGACAGCAGATGGAAGATGACAATAGTACCCAACAGGGAGATTAGCCATGGGAGGTATTTCCAAATGTTATATACAAAATGAGTTAACAAGGAGATTAGGTGAGTTATCTATTCTCAAAGTTAGGTTGGGAGTTGGGTAGGGAAACTGTATTTGGACACATCACCTGCACTGCATCCGATTCCGAATGGCAGGGGTCATCCCTATGTTCCTCTACCGGGGAACATAGGACCCTTTTGTCAAAAAAAGTATGTTCACTTTAGCATTAAACATTAACATTAAATGTTATTCTCCACCATCATAGGCGTTTTTGGGAGCCTTTTGATAGGGTAGCACAACTTGCACATATATTGATATGAGCCAGACAAAATTTCTAAAGGAATAGTTGATACACTTCAGTGCACCAAGCACATCATTGCGTGGAACACCAGCAGTGTTGTTCCCGAACCTGTCTTTCCTGTGCCATAGTTCTAAAGCATTCCATGTGCAAATGTGCTTTGAAGACAATCAAGCTTGCGTCTACTCTCGTTAAATGTTTCGGGTTTACCCGTTAGATAAAGGTAGGTAAACTAGTAAACTCTCATATTCTCGCAGAACGTCTTTAAGGAGCATCTCTCACTCTATATATCTATCTTACTCACTCTGCAATATTTTTTTTGGACAGAAATCCCATTAATTTTAGATTGGCAGAATATACCCCATTTTTGGTTATTCTTGGTTACATCTCCACTTTTGAGTATGGCGGCAGGAGCATCTTTATATGCGGTCACCTTGCTACCTCAAGTCCTTGTCAGTTTGCAGTTTGCTACTATCAGTGAAACAATGAACTTAAGTTTATTGTGATATTTTACAGAGTAGCTTGAGGAAGTCTGTCACACAGTTGAAGCACACAACAGGATGGGTCGTCCGTCGCGGGAAATGCTCATGTCGCGCTTGGTCTATTCGTGTCTTAAGAGGACTACTTTTGCCATCCAGAGTGTGATACGTTGCATTTCTAAACCACCAGCCAAAGCGAGATTTCTTGGGGACCATTTTATCGGCGCTGAATTCAGCGGCGCTTACATGAAAAAGTCGAGTTTCAACTAACTGCAGCTTGAACTTGAGGCTGACACCGTTCCACCACTGAAGATCAGCTGCGCCTTGGCTAGTTTCACTTCAGCCGCGCTCATCAAAGCTGGCGTTGCGCTCGTGCACGTTGTACAGGGGAAGTCCATATCAACGATTGTCAAAAATGCGATCATGTTGTAGGCTTAGACTCGGGTATGCCTTGTCAAATCAAGTCTTTATTGAGGATGTGATGCGAGCATCTGTAGTAACGCAACCACACTCTGGTGTAGAGGCCCGCGTTCAATCCCTATGACAGATTATAACGCAATCATCAAAGGGAGAGCCTCGTCCGACCTTTGAATACTATAATTTCAATGCGTAAAAATAAAATGCTTGCATCATCTAAGGTGTTTTAATTTTATCTTAAAGAATTTGTTTTAGGATAAAATAAAGCATGGGTAAAACATTAGGCAGAGATCATTTGTTGAATCATTGCAATGCAAACTTTTTGTTGCCTATGTAAAGGTCTACATTTAACTGTAGCCTATTGCTTGATAGCAAATGAAGCCAGCCACAAAGCGACATCAAAGGAGAGAATAGGCAAAAGTAGCCTATGTTATGAAGTTTTCATTTCTATAACATGTCGCCATGCAAGACTTGAACCCGGCGCGATATTACGCAGCGCACCTGCCCACTTAGCCATTCATGCCTTCATCTCCGTACAAGGAAACATTCATTATCATGTTAGTATTATCAACACTATAAAAAGTTTTTTTTTTTTTTAAATATGCTGAGTATCAGAAATCCCCCGAACTGAAAGACAATGGTAATTGTTGTAGGCCTAGTTTTTACTGGCATTATCACACCATAGACTATTAAAATAATGTGACTGGTTCGCTTTGATCTCATAAAATGATGACGGGAAATCAAGCGGTTGTGACACTGTTTCCTACAGCTTCATTTTTTTTGTAACACGATTCATTTAGCCTGGTGTTCAACCTGGGAGCTACCAGGTTTGAGTTGGAGCATAAGTGAGTTTCAGGTTAGCAAGACTGATGGAACGGATCTGTGTCTAAAAATAGCGCAGCTTACCGACGCCGTTGATGTAGTGGTCCCCTGGTGTTTCTGGAAGCTGATAGAGGTGTTTGGCCTTACATAGTGCACCCTTCTAGACCCAAATGTTAGTATGTCAATAAGTAGTTGGATGTGCTCCACTGATTATGAGGGGCCAGGGAGGTTTTATATTCCCAGTCCAGGCCATATAGCATAGGCTACAGGGTATTTGCCCAGTGCACTGTTTGTGATTTTTTTGCCGGGCTTCCCCCTCAATGGTACAAGTATTAGTCCTCATGCCGCTACAGAGGGCTCTCCAGGACAGTGAGATATAAATGAAGCACTTTGGATGTTGTAGTCAACATAATAACTCATACAAGATGGCTTTAATTTTGTCATATACAGTATGCCTCGCTGTCTCTATAGATGCCTAGTGAACTCCACTGAAAATGCCCGACCCAGTTTAATTTATCCCAGTGCTGAAAAACTTTTGGAAAAATGTTGCCCATCTATGTATCTCTTATTGAGTTTTTTTCCCCCAAAGTTTTCTAATGGAGGGATATACGCAAGCATCAAAACACCTTATGTATGTTAACTTAAATACTGTATATGTAAACCTTTGACTTTGACATGTACATTGCGTAAAATTATATCTCATTATGACTGGATTTGGAAATCAATAATAACCCCACATCATCATGCATTGTAAACGTCTGGTGTCCACTGGGTTAGAAGGACACACCATACCTGTTTGTACAGAGGCTGAAACAGGGAGGCTGCGGTCGCCATTGCTGAGGGTGACCACAGAGAATTGGTACTCCTCGCCTGGATGCAGATCACCAACATCAACACTCAGGCCATCCACCTCCAGGTTCCTCTGGTCTCCTCCACACCCCCACACCACCCTGAACCTCTGTGGTCCTTCCAGGCCAGCTGGACAGCCCCAGCTCAGAGACACAGAGTCAGACGTCACAGAGGAGAACTGGATCTGGCCTGGAGCTGGAAGGGCTGGGGGCAGAGAAGAGATGTTTCATTGTGGAGTTGTAACGTTGCGTTTGAGATAGATGCCTATTTTCACATTTGTTCTTAAAGGGACACTGTGTGAGATTTTTAGTTGTTTATTTCCAGAATTCATGCTGCCCATTCACTAATGTTACCTTTTTCATGAATACTTACCACCAGCATCAAATTCTAAGTATTCATTATGACCGGAAATATTGCACTTTTCATACATGAAAAGGGGGATCTTCTCCATGGTCCGCCATTTTGAATTTCCAGAAATAGCCATTTTTAGCTGCAAAAATGACTACTTGAACCATACTATGAAATATTTGTTTATTACTTAGTAAACTTTCATGTAAAGATCAAATTTGGCAATAGGCAGCCCAGCTTCAATGAGCAGCATAGTTGCAAAAAGAATGTTGGCATGCCACGGGCACCGCGCAAACAACGTCTTTTCCTACCTTGTGCCCCTTTAAATGAATGAATAATGTCTAGCCCACGATGGCATTGTAGGCTACAAAGAACTATATTACTCGACTGAAACCTCACCTGCAGATGTATTTTAAAATGTTACTTACAATGTACATACAATGACAGAATGAAAACTTTGTAGAGTTTCATCCAAAGGAAGTTAGATGTGCTTAGTCTCAAAATTTACACCGTAATGAAAAAATGCTGTTCTAATAAACTGACTGTGAGACTGTTTTTCATCACGGAAAGTAGTTGATACAAATCTGAATACAAATCTGTATGTAAAGCGATGTTTAAACGTCTGGTGTCCACTGGGTTAGAAGGACACACCATACCTGTTTGTACAGAGGCTGAAACAGGGAGGCTGCGGTCGCCATTGCTGAGGGTGACCACAGAGAAGTTATAGTCTTTCCCTGGATGCAGATCACGAACCACAACACTGAGGCCTTCCACGTCTAGATTCCTCTGGTCTCCTTCACACCCACACACCACTCTGAACCTCTGTGGTCCTTCCAGGCCAGCTGGACAGTCCCAGCTCAGAGACACCGAGTCAGACGTCACAGAGGAGAACCGGATTTGGCCCGGGGCAGGAATGGCTGGTGAGAGAGAGGAGCTCCGTCATTGTGTGGCACTGGCTGATATGGAGTTGTAGTGTTATGTTTGTGATAGAGGCCTATTTTCACATTTCATTTGTACTTGATACTAAGATCAAGCTGGAATGTCAAGATCAAGAGTGACGTGATTCCCAAAAACAAGAGGCAGATCCGTGTTTCATGAGTCAATTGAACAGGGTCAGCCCAATGTTCCCACGGCCCATTGGTCCCACAGCCCATTGGTCCCACATTGCTAAGACTTTTGCGTTTTTTCAAAATTAGGCCCAATGGTCCCACATCACTAAGATTTTTTAATTTAATTTTAGGTCCGTTGGTCCCACAGTCCATTGGTCCCACAGTCCATTGGTCCCACATCACAAACACTTCAATGGGCTGTGGGACCAAGGGACCCACTAGTTTGACGCCCTCTCTGTACTTCACATGGTAATCAAACATTTCAAACAAGCGATTTAAGGTTAGGGTTAGGTTTAGGGTTAAGGTTAGGGTTAGGGTTATGGTTAGGTTTAGGGTCGTATGACGTAAGCGGTAAGTACCGAAAGGGCGTCGAACTAGTGAGTCCCGTGGGACCAATGGGCCTAAAAATTCAAATAAAAAAGCAATGTGGGACCAATGGGCTGTGGGAACAATGGACTGTGGGACCAATGGGCCTAAATAATGAAAAAAAGTCTTAGTGACGTGGGACCAATGGGCTGTGGGACCAATGGGTTGTGGGACCAATGGGCTGTGGGACCAGTGGGCCGTGGGACCAATGGGCTGTGGGACCAATGGGGCGTGGGAACATAGGTACGCTCCCAATTGAACGGATGGCCGCTCCTGTGTATACCGTTCTTGCCAAAGCATAATAAAACATAACAACAGAGAACACATACCTTTCTTCATGGAACCTTTTTGACGTCTTGACAGCTAGAAAAAAATACATGAAATACGACGGCAGGTTCAGTATGGCGTATAAGTAATTAGTCTATTAAATGAGTCTAAAATAATTGTGAAGCCATACCTGTTGTGGCTTACTGTCAGTAATGCTAGAGAGATTATGTCCATTGTGTTCAAGCATGCAAGCTGAGCAGATGGGAATCTGGTCAGTTGAACAGAAAAACTCAATGAGCCTGCCATGTTGTATACAAAGTCTTTTACTCAGGTCTTCAGCTTCCACCAGGTCATGTCTCTGCAGATCTGGAGCTGTGTAGTGATTTTTGACATGATCACCACAGAAGGAAGTAAAGCAGGTTAGGCAGGACTTCATCGCTTCCTTTGGACAGGTACAGCATTTTATCCTGTTGAGAAAAGGTGGTTTTGCGTCAGTTCTGGTGGAAGTGTTAATGCATATTTGTACAACTATGAAACTGAAATTATCATATTATTTTCATCTTGTAGGATGGTGTTCATTCAGAATTTAAATGTGTTTCTGTGGTGACTGTTAGGTTTTCCATGTGTCCACTACGGGCTTCAGCTGCTCTGGCATTAGCATAGCGAAGGTGTCGACTATCACAGCAGCCCATTGGCTGTAGACAGTGAGTTTGCCACCTACACTAGGTCTAGGCGATGCAACACAGTGAAGTGGACACAACCCTTTATGACATAGAGCCATGTCCAAAGCGTAGAATGTCGGACATCTATCAACTGTCACTTTTGACTAACCACCTTGTACGTTTTGGATGGTGTTGTCAGGCTTCCAATGATCATCTGTGCGCAAGAAAGTGGTGCCTGTCAGAAGTCGTCTGAATGAGCAAAGAGAGGTGGAGAATCTTGGTGCTGAGTTACCATATTTGTGCTCTGTTATAGAGTGTTCATGCATGGAAATTATACGGTGAAATATTTTCTATTGAAATGTGAAAGAATTTATAAACATTTTCGTCCAAGTATCATAGTTTTCTAGCCTAGAAATCTAGACGCTCCTAGCGACCGCAAATTGAATTTGCTCCCGGGGGCAGTCTAGCGGACCCCGGTCGTTTTGCGAGGCTGAAAGTTGTCCGATGACAGGGCCAATCAAATCGCAAAGAGCGAGAGGGGCTACCTAGTAAACACAGAAAACTTTCTAAGAAGAAACATGGCGACCGTCCGTGCTACTTACAGCACGAAAGTGTTTACTTACTTTAAAAAGCCTGGATGATAATACATTTCGTGGCTGACATGGATTGATGTAAAAATACACCATGAACTCATCGGACACAAATAGTTCACTACACATTACCATTTTATCATTCAATGTTTTAAGCTAGCTCGGTAAGCTATTTTGAGCATTTTACAGAACCAGATAGTCACACGCTATTGTCAGACCACTATTGTGGGTGTAGAATGAAATTGCTGCCCCAATTTCTAATAAGGTATGCCATTAAAAACAAGACATTTGGGAGCTTTGAAAGTCTTTGAGTAGCTAGATAGGAATGACATCTAGTCTACCGAACTAGCGGCTAGCCAACCTGTCGTCAATAACACAGAGCTAGGTATCCAGCCGTGTACAGCTAGCTAGCTAACACCGAACATGCCATGTTGCCAACAATCATAAATATAACCATTTAACAAGCCGCTGGTTGATCAAGGAGGGCCATGTGGTTGAAAACGAGGCATTTTTGAGATGTGTAAGTGAAAACACGATTTATTAGGAAACTTGTTTGTGGCTGTGGTCATCACACGCATTCATTCCTATGAAAGCACAAACAGTGTTCATTTCGTGACGAAATATTTTCGTCATAATTATCGTTAACGATTGTTTTTCCCCTGACGACAATAAAACGATGACGAAAAAAAACAGCATGCGTTTGTACGAAAAATATAACGATATTGATCTATTTTTTCGTCAAAAAAATAAATACCACCGGAGACGAAAACCAATAGGAAGCATTTTTGTTAATATGTCACTGCAACATTGAAAAAGAATTCCCTGCTATTTCGCAAGTCGCAACCCTCATCTCAACTGCTCTGCGTCTCTCTCCTCCCCTCCCTCACATACACACACACACGCAGGCGTCGGTGCTGCACACCCGTGACATTTTTTTTAACAGCAGTAGCCTACTTTTCAGTGCAATCCTGGCTGGAAAAAGTATTGTTGCCTATTTATCCATGACGAAGAAGTTTATGCAGTCATGAAATAGTGGTGGTGCTGTCGCACAGTAGCAAACATCTTACGATACATTTTTGCGCAACTTCTCCACTCCCTGTCGCTTTCATGAGCATGCTACCCGACGGTCGTTGTCTGATCTTTTTTCAATGTTCGCTAATGTTTGTATTTTAAGGGTCTATGTCTATACGTAGGCACAAGCCTTCTGATAAGAATCACTGTAGTGCCGATCGCAAAGGATTCGGAAGTGTGGAGTTTTGCAACTTGTTTCAGTCAAGGACACTGAGATAGGAAGTGAACGGCCCTTCCACGCTTTCACTGTGTTATTGCAATAAAGTCTTGCGAATCGATGCAACCATGCACACAACCATGTCAACGAGAGCGTGTATGCCACCACAACTTTGCATCAAGCAAATAATATGCAACAGCTTGCAATACGCGCACGAGAGAGAGAGAGAGAGACGCGTCTTCCAACAGGTGACATTGTAACGCTTGCATACAGTAACCTGGCTACTGTACCCTGTGACGCTCTTCATACCCACAAGTATTTTTTTCATGACACGCAGTCCCGTTTTCCCCCGAAGTCCTTCTAAAATAGACAGATTTATGAGTGTCGCGGACATGATTTTTTTTACACATTGGACGAGCTCTGGCAGTTTTTGACAATATTTTATGATTACAATATGTCATTTGAATAATTGATTCCCCCAAATGGTATTTTAGTTTGACAATTTTATAGAGAAGTGTAGACAAGAGGAAATTAATGTAATATTTTAGTTGACTAAAATTATTTTATATTTCGTCGACTAAAATTGTATTAATTCTAGTCGACTAAAAGTAGACTAAAATAAAAAATGATTTAGATGACTAAATTGTGACTAACACTAAAATTACATTTTCGTCAAGAGACTAAAACTAAAACTAAATTAAAAATTCCTGTCAAAATGAACACTGGGCACAAAGTTGCCGATTCATCTACAAAGGGACGTGTGTCGTGTGTGCGTTCTGAAAGACATCTGTGACGTTACACATAACTGTGTGGGGATTGTTTTTTCCACCATCCTATTGCGTGGCGTTGAGTGCCAAGGAATTTTGATAGACAACCGTTTATCACGCCCACACTCTCTCCGAGCTCGCCCAGACCCTTGTACAGTTTTTTGCTGTACGGGTCTGGTTCACCAGGCTAGTAGTTTTCCTATATGAAACAAAATGTTGGTCTTAAAAAAACTTTTTTCCCCAAAAATTGAAAGCGTAAGGGGGGGGGTTGGTGCCTTCTTCATATTCAGGATCGTGCTGTATTATCATGTTGGACTGTAACATTAATCTGGCTGCGCAAGTGTGTGTGTGTGTGTGTGTTTGTGAGTGAGAAGAACACATGGTTCATGTTCATTTGTGCCCATGTGTATGATGTTGCTGGTCTGAGCGAGAAGGATGGGTGATCCCCATGTTGGTGTTCCCATGTTTATGTGCCCGTGTGATGTTCGTGTGCAGATGTGGCTCTTTGCTGTGCGGCTCTAGGTCAACGACTGGTTGGCCACCCCTGATCTAGAATAACGATGCCAAGGTGTTGTCAGTTTGAAGAAATGATCGACTTTCATATGTATTTCTTGTGACTGTACTGGGTCTTTGGAGTGCCATTACACATTAACAATGCTGGTTATATTCATCAATTCAAATGTTTACATGTTTTCACATTTACATCTTTTTAATTTGAATTTAATAAGGTTTGGTATTGAAAACATTCTCTGCTGAGTTTACATGAAGCACTTTCATTTAAGTATGGAATAGCGGCCAACGAGGTGTCCCGATATCAAGGGAAATAATGGACGAGGCGGAGCGTTCTAACAGCCCGACGGCGCAGCCGACGGGCATATGAGGACGTGTGCAGAACGTTGGGGTGACTTGACAACCAAATGCGATAGAATTGACGACTGGGTTTTTGACTTGACAACCATATTCGATAGAATTACTAACGGGGTCTTGACTAGACAACCAGATGCGATAGAATTAGTAACGGCACTTCGCCAGAAAGTTAGAAAAGAAACTACTTAGACGCAGTGGTGTAGTCTACTTTTTTTATGGTGGGTATACTGTAGCCTCGCGAGCAATCCTACGTACTTCCACCAAAGGATTGGCTCCACTACTGTAGTCTGGCCGTGCTTCTCTGTGGAGTGCTTGGAGCAGTAGAATTTTAATCGCAACGCCCCCCAAGAAAACAGCCAATAAGCGAATATGCCCCCCACGTGGGGGCGAAAGGGGGAGGACGCTCATGACAATGACGTACACATCTGCGCCAGAGCCATTGGTCTGCGCTATGTTGTTGTTGAGTAACTGCCAACGATTGGGTGAGAGGTGTCCAATAATTTCAAACCATAACTGAGTGCAAACTTCCTGCTTCCTACAATCGCTTCAGAGCAAACAAATGCCAGACCATAAATACGAAATGAAATGATAGTATTATGGGATGGTCAGGACCAGGCTAGGTATACTGTATATTTCAGCATTTTTTGAAGTGGGTATACTGTATATGTTTGTGCTGTTCAAAACAATGGATCAATCAATTTTAAGTCTCTAAATCAATGTTACCTTTTTCAAAAATACTTACCTAGTGGTGGGCGTTAACGTGCTGCGATAATGTGATAATCTTATCGGGCGATAAAGAAAATATCGCTGTTAATCTATTCTCAAAATTGGGTTGTGAGTTGGGCATATGCGGTGCGCAAGGCGTCCTATTGACAGGCACTTTCAGACTTTCCCTCCAGTCACTTCTCCTCTCCACCTCTCGCTTTAGACCTGAGAAACACGAACAGTGTTTGCAAGCTGTAAACTTTACTCTTTCTACCATGGTAGGTGTTGTTTGAGTGATTTTTCATAACCAGTAGATTAGAGAGATGTTATTGTGTGAGGTGAAGCGGTAGAGGGACATCAGATCTGTGTGTGAATAGGAGCCCGACATTCAAACACCAAACTTGGGCTACCTCACGCACTGCATGGAACACAAACTGTTCACGAAATCTTGCCATTGCCTAGTTGCAAAAATATCAGTGTGATGCTGTAAATGCATTTTGAAGACTGTCTAACTCTGTCAATGTCTAGAACTGCTGTCGCTATATGTTTGTGTTGCGATCGGTTGAGTTCAGCACATTTGCGACGCAGTGAGATAAGCTCATATGTAGCCTGTATGCACATGTAACGTGTAACATATTTAACAAAAGTTTGGCAAACTGAATTAATTTCAGGTTGTGACTCCTCTGGCATTCTGAGGACAAAGCACAGGTAGAGTTGAGTAGAGTAGAGGTAGACCGCAGATTCTCCGCCTCCTTAAAGGAGCCGCTGCCCTTTTTAAACAGTCAAGGGCAATCAGTCTCTCCCCCTCTCTCTCATGTAGTCCAGGCCCATTAGAAATGCAAAATGTTTTATACACTTATCTGTATTTGCATGTACAACTTAATAGTGTTGTTCATTTTGAAATAGTCTATCAGTTTGTTATGACTGTTAAAGCTCCTTTAACTTATTCAACACATTTAGCAAATATTGTATGCTTTTTTTCCCATCACCAAGTATCAGCATAACCATTTTTTTCAGGCCGAGATGCATTTAGGAAAAATGGAGATGAGCTCTTAGTTGGGTCATTTATAGAAGTTATGTGACCATGGAGAGGAAAGGCTAGTTTCTCACTGGATTTGTCATCTATAAAGGTTAAATAAAAAAAATGAGCCGGAGTGCTCCTCACAAAAATGTGGGGAAATTTTTTGTAGAGCCCTATATCCAAAATGGCTGCTGCCAGCCAAGCTGGAAATGTACTTTTTAATGGCGTTGCCCACAGTGCTGCATAATACATGGTTACTGAGACTATTTGGGTCAAAAAAATCACAAATGATGTAGATTGATTGATTTGACCTATTTTTGACCTTCAAATTCAAGATGGCTGCCACTTTTGGCTCTTTAAATGTCAATTTTTCAAATTCGTCAGAGAGCCTTAATATTAGGCTCAAATGAAAGGTCTGCTCATACTGATTCAGTTATGAACAGTAAAATTACAAGTAGGCTATGCAGAAGTCATCTGAAAGGTTTGTGGTTGATGAGAATTAGTCGGGTCATAATGTGAGATTCCGTGACCGTCCTCTGGCAAGGATGTTTTGATGATTGATTTGACCTCTATGGACCTTTTAGAAAAGATTTAGCCCCCATGTCCCTCCCAAAAATCCCAGCATTTTTTGATAGAGAGGCAAATTCAAAATGGCGTCCTAAGCATCTCTAAGAAATAACTTACATACTTTCATACAAGTCAACCATGAGGATTCCAAATCTGACATCATTTTGATAATACAACTTTGTTTTGACCATGAAATTCAAGATGGCTGCCATCTAGAACAGTCGTTTTCAACCTTTTTTGGCCGTGACTCCCCAAAACTGGACTGGGCACCCCCCAATTTGTGTAGCTCCATTCCTCATACATAGATATTGAGAAAATAGCTGATCTACAAGCACACAATACCTCACATTATGAGGCGTAGTGGGCTTGTAGGTGGTCAATTTTCACGATGTTTGGCTTTTTAAATATTATTTGACAATGTTTTAGCATTGTTTGTTGATAGCTTTAGATGCAGTGATGGTATTTTACTTTGAGAGTCCTTACATTATCCCCCCCCCACCCCCCCACCCCCCCCCAAAAAAAAGGGTTTCCGCCCGCAGGTTGAGAGCCACTGATATATTGGAAAACTTGAACTCAAGGCTAGAGCTGCTGAAATGGAAAGAAGTTCTTTCAAAGCAGCCATTGAAGACAGTCAAACGTGTGAAGCTCTCCAAGCTGCTAGAAGACTGTTGTTGAGGAATGTGTGGCCTTATTCAACCCCAATGGCATATAGAGCAAGACGCAGAGGAGCAAGCTCATCCAGAAGATCTCCCTCCAACATATTGTGATTGAAGAACCCTATGTTTCTCTAATTGACATGTGCATGATCTGGAGGATGGCAACCCCATCAGTAGAAGATTGGCAGACACAGGACGCCGCACCATACAATTGGTTGGTCCAAAAGGTGTCTCAAGCATCCTTGCCTGCCAGTGTGGAGTGGCGCACTAGGTACGCCAAGTAGTTGTCAAGAAGGCAGTGTTGGCGTAAGCTGTTTGCATCTGAAGAAAGACTCTCTTCATGGTCTTCCACTTGGAAGCAGGCTTCAGCTATGGTGCAACTCGTCTAGATCACCTGTCTCGTGAACGCAAACAGCTCTTCTCAGATGACACTGCCATTGTGGGATGTATTAAAGATGGGCAGGAGGGGGAGTACCGGGAACTGTTGGAGACCTTTGTTAGATGGTGCAGGACCAACCAGTTGCAGTTGAACACCACCAAAACCAAGGAAATGGATTTCTGGTGGTTTATACCACCCCTTGTGCCAGTATCTGTTGAGGGGGAGACAGTGGAAACAGTCTGCACCTACAAATACCTGGGGGTACATCTGAAAAGTCAATTACACCGGTCAGTAAATTCACACAGTCTAGAAGAAAGAGCAGAGTAGGCTCTATTTTCTGAGGAAGCTAAGATCATTTATGTCTGCAATACAGTCCTGCAGATTTTCTACCAGTCTGTCATGGCTGGTGTGCTTTCCTATGCTGTGGCATGCTGGGGCGGGAGCATTAGGAAGAGAGATGCTGGACGCCTGGACAAGCTGATGAGGAAAGCGCTGGACTGGAGGCTCTCAGTACCACAGCTGAGAAGAGGACACTGAGCTTACCATCACCCCTTGCACTCAGTCTTTGCTAACCAGAGAAGTCTGTTCAGCCACAGATTTCGTGCCATCTCCTGCAAAAGGTGCTCCTTGTATTTGCAGGTCTCGCTCATCATCTTCTGTTGAGTATGTTTTATTGCAGGGATCATTTGCTACGTGTACATGATGTTTTTGAATCGGATCTAATAGATCGGATTTAAGTAGATCGGATAAAGAGTTATTTTGCGACGTGTATACATGGCAATTTCACTTAAATGCGATTAAACGTCTGGGGGAAAGAAAGCATTGCGATTGGACTGAGGACACACGTGCTGAGCGAGCCAAATAAGGTCTGGGGGCGTGGTCGCCAAACCTCAGGGGAACTCCCGAAAATGAATTCCCTCAGTCGGACTCAAGGCTGGGTACATCCCCTTTGGGTCTGGTTCTTTCAAATGCTAGTTAGCACCCTCCTAGCTTAGAAAAACGAACTGGTGAAAGGGTGATGTGGAGTAACTTTGTTGTGCTTAATTACTTCGTGAGGCACTTTTACATCAATATATGGAAGCCACAACATTTATAGTCGCTTAGGGACTTTAAATTAAGCAAAACTTTCATGTGAAAATCAACAGGAAGTGCCGCCATCTTTTTCTCACTGACAAAGAGCACGGGCTCTTGGCGCCATCGTGTGGTCAACGAGCATGCGTGGAACGACCGGATTTATTGTAATTCTGATTAAAAGGTTACATGACAGAGGAACGTGTTTAATCGGATTTAAAAGAGAAATAAACCACCCACTTTAATCGGACTTAAGTTTAAATCGGAATAAACTTAAATCCTGTTCGGTAAGTGTTTACATGATGTTTTTAAAGTGGAATTAAGTTTTAATGAGATTTAAAGTGAGTTAACCCTATACTGCACGGTGTTGCCATATGGCAACATACCATTCTTTTGGCATTTCCTGGTATTTAAATATACATAATAGACACTGATTGGTTTTCATATTGAAACTGTGGCCTTGTTTTATCCAATGATGTGGTTTGTTGACATCACATGACACCACACACTGCCCCAGGCTCGCTCTTTCCCTCACTGTACATGAGTTTGTCTCCTTGACAGATTGCTCTGCCACTGGCCAAGATTTTTCACACTTTTTGCAATATTTACAAAATTTAAAAAAATATTGGGATGATCTATAGTTAGTCATGATCTGTTTTCACCATTTGTTTTGTTTTCAACTAAAATTATTTCCTTTTTATGTTGAAAAATAGGTATGTTGCCATACGGCAACATTGTGCGGTAATGGAACAAGACGGTCAGTAGGGAAAGTGTATTGATTCAAATACCCAATTCTAATTGATTGATTAATTGATTTATTTATTGATTGAATGATTGATAACTGATAATATTTATAATTAGTGCAAATGGCAGTCTGTAATGAACATTAAAAATGTTATAGTAGGTGTACAGAACTGTTTTATGAGCTTTCACTCTGAGTACATGCAGAAAAGCGAACAAGGCCTACGCAGCCTCCCCAGACTGCCAGAGGTATACCACAAAAATCCCCAAACCCCAGATTAGAGCATAAAGCTACGGTCATCTTGACCATTTTAAGCCTCCAAAATGTTTTGACTTCATTTGTCTGTTATAAATAGGCTAATTAGCACACAACGTTTGAGCAAATCTGTCAACCTGATCAAAAAATATTGTACAAAGTCAACCATTTTGAAAGTCAGCCATTTTAAAAGCATAATCTCCAAATTTCAAACAGCTCATAAACCAATAATATTATTAACACACAAGATTTACTGCAAATCCAAGCACCCATTGAAAAGTTGTGGCGTAAACAAAAGGTAGGCCGTCTCGAAAGATTGCCAACTTCAAAGTCAGCCGTCTTGAAAGTCAGCTATCTTGAAAGCCCTTGCCCCTTTCCTCACAATTTTGCATGGCTTATTTACTCATTATAGAGTGTTATCACACAAGGTTTAGTGTAAATCCAAGCATCCATTCAAAAGTTATGACAAATAAACTGTCGGTTATGTTGAAAGATGCCTGGCCCGCAAATCGGCCATCTTGAATGTCGGCCATCTTGAAAGTGTTGGCTTCCAAAATTAAATCAGTTCATGTACATATTATAGACAGTTACCATACACATTTTTGTGCAAATCTATGCACAGATATTGTGTTAATACCTAATATATTCATTGGTGGTTGGTCAACGTAATACCACTGAAATACTGTTTTTCGGGGATATAATAAACAGTATTCACTTGTTCTCTCAATGGCAAAAATGTGTTAAATAACTCCCTTGAACTTGTGGGTAAACTTTCAATGTTTTTCTGAGATAAAAACAATTACATTTCTATAAAATAATCCATAATGTTGTATGACCCTTGTTTGGTCTTGGAGTAAAAATGTACACTGGATCCTTTCCGTAACTGCACAATGTTGCCATATGGCAACAAACCTAAAAGTACCCCCCAAAAAAACTTTTTTTTGAAAAAAATTGCAAATATGTCTTAAGAAGTTCATTTTATGTGACAAAAACCACAGCAAGATTTTTTTCCATGATGGGATAATAATGCGTGCAGTATAGGGTTAAATCGGATTTAAATGCCTCATGTAAACGTACCAATTGACTCTGATTACACGGTGAGAATGAGAATGGTAGGCAAGGATGATGGATGACACCTTCCCAACCACTTGTATGACGTGCCGTCCTGCGTCCAATGGAGTTCCCATCCTCCAGGTCATGCCCATGTCAATTAGAGCAACATGGGGTTCTTTAATCGCAATAGGTTGGACGGAGATCTTCTGGATGAGCTTGCTCCCTTGCATCTTCCTGTATATGCCATTGGGGTTGAATAGGGTGAATAAGGCCACACATTCCTCAACAACATGGTGTTCTTGCAGCTCAGGGAGCTCAAGTTGACTGTCTTGAACCAGGCTTATCACTACTTTTGAGAGCACTTCCGTCCATTTCAGCAGCTCTTGTTTTGAGTCCCTCAACAAGCTTCTTTATGCAAGAATGCTTGAAAAATGTCAAAAGTTCTATGTACTAGATCAGTGGTTCTCAACCTGTGGGTTTATGGATTCCCTTTATGGGGGTTGGGGTGTCAATGTAAGGAGTCTCAATTTAAAAGACCATCACTGCATCCAGAATAATCATCTAACAATACTAAAACATTGGCCAAATTGTCAAATAATAGGTTATCAAAAGAGTCAAACATTGTGAAAATAGCCCATCTACAAGCCCACTACGCCTCATAAAGGGTCTCTGATGATTTTGAAAAATTGACATTTAAAGAGCCAAAAGTGGCAGCCATCTTGAATTTGAAGGTCAAATCAATCAATCTACATCATTTGTGAATTTATTGACCCAAATATTCTCAGAAACCATGTATTATGCAGCACTGTGGGCAAAACCATTAAAAAGTAAATTCCAGCTTGGCTGGCAGCAGCCATTTTGGATGTAGGGCTCTACAAAAATTTCCCCACATTTTTGTGAGGGGCACCCCGGCTCATTTTTTTTATTTAACCTTTATAGATGACAAATGCAGTGAGAAACGAACCTTTCCTCTCCATGGTCACGGAACTCCTATAAATGATCCAACTAGCTGGTCTAAGCGCCATCTGTCTGAAGAAACTCACAAGATTTACTTTGCGATTTTGATATAGATTAATCTAGATTAATTTCATAATTGCAATGAGATTAATCTAGATTTAAAAAAAAAAAAATCCATGCCCACCCCTTACCACAATCAAATTCTAAATATTCCTTATGACTGGTAAAATTGCACTTTTCACAAAAAGGGGGAATCTTCTCCATGTCCGCCATTTTGAATGTAAAGAAATATCTGTAAAACTTCTTGTACTTTTGTCATACTACTAAATATTAGTTTATTACTTACTAAAACCTACTCTGGCCACAGTCCTACACAGTGCACCTTTATTAAAGCAGAATTACCATTATACATGATAGAGGAATAAAGTTAATCAGAATTAAAAGTGGAATAAACAACCCACTTCATATAGAATAACGTTTAAATCTGAGACCTTGTCGAATATTTGTTTCTGATTTTTTTTGTTATTCAGGTATCTTAGACCAGGCATGAAAATCCCTCACCTTTCGGCGAAATTCGCCGTTTTGAAATCAAAATGTTTCATTTCTGTGAATCGTGTAGATCTATCTATCTATCTATCTGCCCCCCTCATCAGACATGACGGCATGACAATCATGAAGTAACGAAGATGGTTGGCAGTTATTCTTATGTTCACTGTCCCTGGGTCGCTACAGTATGCTCAAAATTCATCATTTTAAGGGACACTGCACAGAAAATGGTCAAAAAAGGTACTGCAAATATGCTGCTCGTTGAAACTACATGAAAGTTTACTAAATAATAAATATTTTCTAGTGTGGTCCAAGTACAGTCATTTTTGCACCTAAAAATGGCTATTTTTGGAAATTCAAAATGGCGGACCATGGAGAAGATCCCCCTTTTCATGTATGAAAAGTGCAATTTTTCCAGTCATAATAAATACTTAGAATTTGATGCTGGTGGTAACTATTCATGAAAAAGGTAACATTACTGAATGGGCAGCATGAATTCTGGAAATAAACATCTAAAAATCTAACACAGTGTCCCTTTAAAGACGGTTTTAGCTAAATTTTCTCCCATGGGAGACCATGCCCCCAGGGCCCCCTAGTATGACTCTTATACAACACTATCCCCCAAAAACGGCACTGCACAGTGCACACCACACATGCGCGCGTACCGCTGCAGCACACGCGACGCTCCGTGCCACTGCGCCACGCCTTTCTCACCTTTTTCACCCCTGACCCGTTCTCATGCCTGTCTTAGACATAATTTAGACATTGACAGGAGGTAATCCCCATTCCAACTTACAGCAACTCTGACAACCATACATTACAATACATTCCTCAAACGAGCTTGCCTTTTGCTACAGTGTTGCCAATTTTATTGCAATATTTTTCATCCGTCAGATTTTTAAACATTTATGCAAGGTCTAAGAAGAGAGTGAATAACATTCTAATCCATTCACGGAACAGGAATTTCTCAATATACAGCAATAATGTCTATAAATGTGGGCCAGGTTAAAAATACATTTTTAAAAATCACCTTTTGTCAGTATCAGCCGCTCGTAAGTTAATACGTCGTCCCATAGAGTCATCAGACTGTACAGTGAATGCTGTAGAACTTGGCCCAGCATGTCTCCTGCAAAATGATGAGATTAGCTGACCTATTATGATAAACAAATTAGATTGCTTAAATTGGACATATTATAAGGTCACCTTTTGCTCATTTTTCATTGTCATGTACAGTTTTTTCAATTGTTTTGGCAAATTTCTCAAGTCAGAATTGACAGGCTCTAAAACTCTTGTTCAATCCTGAAAACGTTGTGTCACATGTTCAAAGCAGTTTCTTATGGCTTTGAACAAATTGAAAATGCTTTTTCCATCTGCAAATATGTTTGTGCACAATTCTGAGGTTTTTTTTAATTATCAGTTTGTTTTGTCATGTTAAAGGATAGTTCTGGCGTAAAATGAAAGTGTCACCATCGATTTCCCATGCCCCAAAATGTATCTAATGATGAGCCATTCCGGGAAATGCTGCGCTGTTATGGAGTTAGCTTATTTTAAGCTTTTTGGCAAATAACGCAGCCAATGCATCACGTCGGGGCCAATTTGTAAATATTATTTTCTGATGTTGCCCCACTATAAACAACCTCAAAAACGCTACACACTTCATCACAAAGGTCTCGTCAATCAAACCGAGGCACAGATAAGATCATCGGACCACACAGTCTTTCACTGGCCAGTGTTTTCAGAGGTGTCTCACTGTTGCAACTCTCTAGTCTGACCCGGATGCAAGCTACTCAGGTGGTAGGCTAAACATGGTTCGCGGTTCTTATACCGGCTGCGGCCGTAAAATGAAAAGCTGGATCCCCGAACGTTTTCACCGACTGCCACTGTCTAAACCAGCCATATTACGGGAATGGCTAATAGCATTAGAAGTAATATTATACAATAGTTAGATCCGGTCAATTTATTTTGCGATGTCTGATTGGACGAGACGCGTTCTACTGGCATTCTACGCGTCGGTAAGGAGGATGATGTCTAGGTGGACATCATCCCCGGAGACTCATCACACCTAATAATCACTCCGCCGTGGATAGAATGTAACCAGGGCCGCGCATTTTGAACTCGCCATCATTCTATCTCATAGTCTACTGCGGAGAAAGTGAATGTAACCAGGGCCGCGTATTTTGAACTCACCATCATTCTATTCCATTGTTCAATGCTGGACTAAGTTGGGCGCACGCATGCCTGCATGACAGAGACGCGTAGCCTATCCCCGTTGGTATTTGGATTCTGGCAGAGAGGAAAGAAGTGATCTGATTCTAGTGCAGTTGTCTGGGAAGTTGGCACACCTCTGCGACCTCTATTTCGTAGTCTTTTGAAGGCAATCTAACGTAGGCTAGCCTACGTTAAATAGACTATCTGTTCATACACGGAAGATAGTTTCAAACGGGAGATATGCGGGACTTTTTTGACACTTTTTCGACACAGCTACAGAAAGGCTATGTCAGTCTCCTGCAGTGTATGAGAACCGCTATAATCGGATCTCATTTGCGCTGCGGGAGAGGGAATGACGAGGAAGAGATGGCTTAAAAATACAGCCTAGGCTATCAGCAAAGCTTGCCATCCACCACGTGCAAATCAATTAATAGTAGCCTACAAAGTGGGCATCTGGAAGCAAGATACCGTGTGCCATGCAATTTAAAATGATGGCCGCTTGGAACTGGAATGAGTTGCCTTTTAGTTTATTGGGAGGGAAAACGCGAACCCATCTCGGGTTCGCACCCACATCAGACGTTTGCCTATGAAAGTGTTTCAGCAGCAAAGTTGTATAGTAGCCTGCAGTAGCCTAAAGCAGACATCGGGATATCATAGGCCTACAAGGGATTGATTTGTGTGGTTGTGCGTGTGAGAACAGCGCTCGGATCTCATGCGGCACTGGAGAGGGAAAGACGAGGTGTGTCTTTACGCAGCTATCAGCAAGTTTTGTGGTCCAAAAAAAACGTGAAAATCAATGTCGGCCAAAAGGCTTATAAAAGTAGGCATCTACTAAAATGTTGAAGTTGCACAGTGTTTTCATTTATCATGCATCATTTTAGTAGGCTAAGCGAAGCCCATTCGCAGTCCACACAGAAATGCACTTCACAGCGTTTCATGGAACTTTACGCGCTGGCGCTGTCAGCTCGTCATTGCATAGCAACCATAATCAATTCGGAACTACTTTGCTTAGCGGAGCAGGTAAACAAAGTATGATGAAGGTAACTAATAAACATGAATTCGAACATTTATTCTGGTATTTTGTTGGCAATTGAACTATTGTATAAAAGCAATATGACCCTCGTGGTCGGGATGATGTTTAACGTATATCATCCCTGGTGTGATTGCCGACGGCACTCAGCCTTCGGCTTCGTGCCTATGGCCGAACCACACCAGGGATGATATCCGTCAACATCATCCCTCCCACTCGGGTCATATTGCTTAAATAATAATAATAATAATAATAATAATAATTGTATTTGTATAGCACTGTGTCATACAAGGCATGTAACTCAAAGTGCTTAATAAATGGGAAAAAAAAACATTGTTAGAGATGGATTAAAAAGGAGAGGTATAGGGGAGAGGCAGAAATAGCAGGAAGGCAGAGGAAGAAGAGATAGACAGAGATTGTAGAGTCATAAGGTCAACGTAGGTTAGGACCAAGATTCTTAGATGCGTAAGGTCCATAGTGGCTGGGCCTATCATAAGTCATAGATAGTCACACAGAGATTGGGCGCTCAGGTGCGGCCCCTGGTGGCATCAGGGGTGACGAAAAACTCCCTTTCGCTTGATTCATAGTTTGTAAGGGGGAAAAAAGCTCAGTGAGGTTTGAGAAAAAAAACCCTATAGTCAGGAAGAAACCTCAGGCAGAGACCAGCGGCCACCTAGGGGAGCCCCCTGCCAGGGCTGGTTGCGAGTAGTAAGGGTGCTGCGGCAGCTGGGACACTATGACGCCTTGGGAGCTAGGAGTTGGCAAGGATGAAGAGGTGGGTCTTCAGAGGTGGACGTAATTGACATAAAAACCCTGAGGGATTGCGACTATTGTATTTGCAGGCAGCATTTCCAGGATGTTGACTGCAAGAAGAGTGAGGGAGATGTAAAACCTAGGCTAAACAAAACCGTCTAAAGAGGAATGCTGTGTCAAAAAGGCGCATGGCTATGGAGGTATGTTTGAAGAGAGAGAAACATGTATACATTTGTCTGGCTCATGAATCTTGACTGTGTGAATCTGTGAAACTGGTCGCAACACAGCGCGTCTTTGCCAGCAAGCACTCTGTTTTTGGAAGGCATACAGTGAGGAGAATAAGTATTTGATCCATTGCTGATTTTGTTGGTTTGCCCACTAATAAAGACATGATCATTCTATAATATTAATGATAAAATGTATTCTAATATGGAGAGACAGAATATCAAAAAGAAAATCCAGAAAATAACTTTGAAGAATATATTTTAATTGATTTGTATTCCATTGAGGAAAATAAGTATTTGACCCCTCTAGTCAAAGAAGACAAAATACTTGGTGGCAAAGCCCTTGTTTTCTCATTCAGAGGTCAGATGTTTCTTTCAGTTAATGACAATGTTTGTGGATATATTAGAAATGGTTTTTGTCCATTTTTCTTTGCAGATCATCTCTAAATCATTTAAGTTGTATGACTGTAGCTTGGCAAATGGGATCTTTTGTCCCCTTCACAGGATTATTATAGGGTTAATGTTTGGAAACTGTCTAGGCCACTTCATGACCTTAATGTGCTTCTGCTTGAGCTACTCTTTCGTTGCTTGGGCTGTATGTTATGGATTATTATCATATTGGGAGGCCAATCCATGACCCACCTTCAGTCTAGTGGTGGTGGGAAAGAGGTTGGCATGCAGCATTGTACGTTTACATGTCTCCCTTCATCCATTCCTTGACGATGTGAAGTTGTCCTGTGTCTTGGCCAGACAAACAACCTCAAAACATAATGTTACCACTTTCATGTATGATGTTGGAGAAGGTGTTGTTCTTGGGATCATAGGCAGCATTTCTCTTCCTCCAAACACATCGAGTTGTGTTAATGCCAAACAGTTTGATTTTGGTGTTATCTGATTCCAGCACCTCCCAATCATATCCTAATCCAGTTTGATGTTCATTGGCAAACTTCAGGTGAGCCTGAACAGGTTCCTTCTGAAGCAGGGGTACCATACATGCACTGCAGGATTTTAATCCGTTGTGGTATTAAGTGTTTCCAATAGTTTTCTTAGTGATT
Source organism: Engraulis encrasicolus (assembly GCF_034702125.1). NCBI lineage: Eukaryota > Metazoa > Chordata > Actinopteri > Clupeiformes > Engraulidae > Engraulis > Engraulis encrasicolus. The sequence continues at coordinate 48,557,627 of NC_085864.1, forward strand.
GAGGTCCCAGCTGCCTTGAGATCATTTCCTAGCTCCTCCCATACAGTTTTAAGGTGCTTTATCTCTTTTTTTTCTGGTTATTAAATTCCCACAAGGTCAAATCTTGTATGGAACCACAGACAGGCCTAAGATTGATGATTGATGATCATTTTGTATGTCCTAAAATTGGGAAGAAATGCACCAACAGTTTGCTCCTTAATATCTAGGAGCCCATTTCAGCCTTGTTGAGTTCTAAAATCTTGTCCCTGACATCCTTTGACAGCTTTTTGGTCTGTCCCATGTTGGCGAGTTTAGTTTGATTGATTGACTGATTCTATGGACTGATTCTGCAGATTCAATGTGTCTTTTGTGCAGGTTACTATTAACAGGTGTGTTCAATTCAGATAACAAGTTGATTGGAAGTGCCATTTGATCTGCGGGATCAGAACTCTTAATGGTTGGCAGGGGATCAAATACTTATTTCCCTCAATGAAATATAAATCAATTAATATATATTCTTTAGAGTTAATTTCTGGATTATCTTTTTGATATTCTGTCTCATCATATTATAATACATATTATCATTAATATGAAAGACTGGTCATGTCTTTATTAGTGGGCAAACCAACAAAATCAGCAAGGGATCAAATACTTATTCTCCTCACTGTATACAGGTGCAGTAAATGTAGTACTATGTATGTACTATGGCTTGTTTAGACAGTGGCAGTCGGTGAAAACGGTCAGGGTTCCAGCTTTTCATTTTACGGCCGCAGCCGGTATAAGAACCGCGGACCATGTTTAGCCTACCTAGCCACCTGATGGAGTAGCCTGCTTCCGGGTCAGACTAGAGAGTTGCAACAGTGAGACACCTCTGAAAACACTGGGCAGTGAAAGACTGTGTGGTCCGATGATCTTATCTGTGCCTCGGTTTGATTGACGAGACCTTTGTGATGAAATGTGTAGCGTGTTTGAGGTTGTTTATAGCGGGGATACATCAGAAAATAATACAAACCCCAACTCCGGTGAAGTTGGGACGTTTGGTAAACTGAGAATAAAATCAAAATGCTATCATTTTCAAAACATTCAATATATTCCTTAGATGGAGAATAGTGAAAAGACAACATATCAAATGTTAAAACCGAGAAAAGATATTGTTTTAGGGGACATATGTACTCATCTCTAATTTGATAACTGTAACACGTCTCAAATAAGTTGGGATGGGGATCCGTGAAATGTTATAAACGTCCAAATAAGAAAAAACAACAAGGAAGAACATTTCAAAATGAATTATACTGATGAACAATTTGAGTGTCCAGGTATAAGACAATCACAGAGAGGCTAAAGCCGGGCATACACTGTGCGATATTTTCACTCGTGGGTCTTTATCTTCTGCTCACACTGCACGATGGAATTTCACTGTTTAAAAGTTCACAGCTCACGACTCATCCTCACACTACACGAGCCGACAGTCGGATGCAAGCGAAATACTTCCACCGTACGACGCGACAGGCATGTTTCCCCGGTCTGCAGAGGAGGGAACATACGCACCTGAGGTGGAGATGAAGTCGCGCTCAACAGTGAATCGCACGGCCCTATTCATTTGTGCATGTGAAGTGTCAAATCGGGTCGTAGCACTGCTTTAACTGTGCGATTTCTGCACGAACCACGACCAGAATTTCAAACCGTTTCGATTTTCCTGCGACCCTGCGATTGCACGATCGTGAGGCGAAAACGCTTGTCGTTACCCCATGTACACTGCACGATGCGAGACTCACGATTGACCTGCGATTGAGCAAGAAATCGGCCCGACTCTCAAAAAGTCGTGCGAGTGCCAAATCGGGGCAAAAGTCGCACAGTGTAAGCCCAGCTTTAGTCACTCAGAATTAAAGATGAAGAGGGAACAATTACCATAGTTATTAGATAAAGTTTTGAATTCCATTGATTTACCGTGATTGAGTGTATATAAGACATATTTTTGTCATTAAAATCATTATAGGTTCATGACATCATGAAATATATATTGGCTGTAGTCTCACTCTAGCACACGAAGAATTACAGCTAGTGAAAACTTGACCATATCAAGGACGCTTCATGTGTGCAAATGATGGAGGGGTTTAACATTCCCCTATCCACCCGAGCTCACTTGAAATAGACCCAGACGACATGGGAAATTGTCCTTTGCTTACAGAAGTCAGCAGAAGTTAATTTTTTTTTGACAATAATAGGGTCTTGCACATCCTGTGCTACAGTGAAAATTGACCATGCAAGTTTAGCTAGTGCTAACTTCAAAAGTCAGCCTCCGTGATGGCATGAGGGTGGAGTAGTACATTGGTTATAGTCCGGCAGCCAAAAGCCAAATATCAGCCGAACCCAGTTTCGTCTGATAAAGTTTTTTTCTTTGCAGTTTGTGGTTGCTTAAAGGGACACTCCACCCATTTTGCAATAGGCTTTCCATTGATAGACACCCAGTCATACTTTTGAATGTTCTTTCAAAAATCTCTCAATTCCCCCTGAGATTGGAGAAATCCACATTCATCTCTTAACACTTCCTATGTCAATGATGTAAAAATGGTCATTTTGCATCATCGACATAGGAAGTGTAAGAGAGGTGGATTTCTGTTGAGACTACAAGCCTTTTTCCCACCTTTTCAACCCCGCCCATAGGGGGTTGGACCTAATGCTCTAACAGACCTATCACAGATCAGTGTCCCAGTGCTTTAAGCAGTGTTGCCAGATTGGGCTGTTTCCCACCCAATTGGGCTGCTTAGGATGGCCGTCTGCGGGTAAAAATGGCATTTTACAAGAAAACTCGCCCAATCTTTCCCATCGACATCAATAGAATTGGGCGGGATTTAGTGCTTCCAGGCGGGTTTTGAGCATATTTTGGGCTGGAAATCATCAGCCTCATCTGGCAACACTGCCAGTAAGTCACTGGCATAGCTGGAAAGGAGAAGCTGGAGCACACTGCAGCTTAGTTTTCAAGACTTTATTTTGTGCACACACCAACGTTTTGTTGCTACACCTTCTTCAGAGTCAAATGATTGCAAGAGAGAGACACACATTTCAAGACTTGACATTCACAGGTGATCCCACTTGGTTTGGCTAAATTGGTCTCATCTCATTGCAGGCAATTGACCCCACCCCCCAACACCAGGACAAGATTGCAGACAATTAGACAGAGAGGCTTTGTGGAAAGGCATTTTGGATTCATACTCTAAATTCAGTGGAGCCTCAGGGCATAAATGAGGAACACAATATGTCTTGCTCTCTGTAACAAATTGTTCCAGCATCGCGGCTGTGGTCTTCTAATAATTGTAGCTGTGGTTTTATTGACAATGTTCTTTGTGTATTGTTTTTTTTTTCACTTTTTTATTTTGTTTTGGGAAGTTGGCAAGCTGTCTAATTGTCTACAATCTTGTCCTGGTGTTGGGGGGTGGGGTCAATTACCTGCAATGAGATCAGACCAATTTAGCCAAACCAAGTAGGATCACCTGTGAATGTCAAGTCTTGAAATGTGTGTCTCTCTCTTGCTATCATTTGACTCTGAAGAAGGTGTAGCAACACAGAAACGTTGGTCACGTGTGTGCACAAAATAAAGTCTTGAAAACTAAGCTGCAGTGTGCTCCAGCTTCTCCTTTCCAGTGATGTCTGTCCCACTGTGATGCACCTGCAAGCAGGGTTGCCAGATGAGGCTGATGATTTCTAGCCCAAAAAATGCTCAAAACCAGCCTAGAAGCTCAAAATCCCGCCCAATTCTATTGATTTCTATGGCTAAAATTGGGCGGGTTTTTCTGCTAAATGCCATTTTTACCCGCACACGACCATCCTAAGCAGCCCAATTGGGCGGGAAACAGCCCAATCTGGCAACACTGCCTGCAAGCTGAGGGAGGGATGATGCATAGAGTCCCAAATAACTGGGTGTGGCCTGTGGAACTTGAGCATTGCAGTGCATTATGGGGATTGTTGTCACAAATCCACAAGCACTAAAAAGTCATTTTCTGCCTTTTCTTGGCCAAGAAGGCACCAAATTAGAAATGTATGTTACTATTCTACTATACATATGACCCACTTTCAGTAACATATTCATGTCTTCACCGGTGGAATGCCCCTTTAAGGTGTACCTATTAAGATTCCAGACGATGCCCGGTGATATCCCTTGAGGATTTTCAGATATTGAGCCTTTTATGCTTGATATGCTGCAGCCATAGATTACAACAGTGTTTGGCTCCCAATTCATGTTATGTTGACCAAATACCCTATACCATACTTATTTTGTGTTTGTTTACATGGTAGGATGTGTATAAGAACAGGTGGTGAGGTATGGACATCAGTGGGGGTGGGGTCATGCATGTTTGGGGGCGGGGCATTCACCCAAAAAGCCTGATTTTCCAAGTCGGAGACACAAAGGCCAACATTTCGCCAAACGTTGCTTTATATCTCATAGTGGGTTGTTTGCTGTTTGTAGTTGTCCAACACTTACCCATCAGGATAAGAGTGAGTGATGTGCCAATTTCAGATATTAACCCTTTCATGTTGATTTCGCTGCAGCCATAGCCCCGCAAGCTTTTGACAGCTTCATAACTGCACTATGATTAACCATAGAGCATTCTGGGTGGTAGGCCTGCCACATCAAAGTGGAGAAAGTGTCCTCGTACCAAATACATTTTAGACAATTACATAACTAGCTGTTTGTCCAGCAGAAATATGTAACATTTAAGCGAATATTGGTGGTGTCAGCTCAGACATACCCAGAAAGGATTACTAATTCAACACAGAATTTCACCATTTCATACATTGCTATTTACTCTTCCTGTGCTGTTGTAACACAAAATAAAAATTGTAAGTAATAATTACATAATTTTTGGCTGATTATTTGTTTGCCTACAAAGTACATAATTTCAGTGGTGGTCGTATTAACATGGAAAGAGATAAAATTAAAAATGTAAATCCACAAAATGACATTGTAATTGACCTTTTACCAGCCCATGCCATATCAGGGTGTGACACTGCGGCATCCTATTTTGGTATTGGTAAAGGCTTTGTTATCAAGACCCTAAAAGCTGGATATCACTTGACATCAATTGGTAATGTGCTGGCACCATTCCAACAACTTTCCAGTAGGGCTGGTAAAATAATATTCGAAATTCGAATATTATTCGAATATGGAAAAAAATATGTATATTCGAATGCAAAAATGAATATTAGAATAATTTACGAAATATATTGCGCAGGGCAGTGCGCGCATTGATTCTCCTAAGTGTCCATGGTGCGTCCCTTACTGGCCTCTGTGTAGCTGCTGCAGTCACATGTCACAACAAGGAAGCAACGCAAGTTGCTTTGATAGAGAGTAGCTTCGTGCAGATTGTTTTGACATTTGAGTTCTTATTGCTGTTCGAACCACATTGTAAGAAGTTGCCATCTCTCGTGAATGACTTACAACGTGGAGCTCTACACCCCCCCAACTATGCATGGAATAAAAGTGAGCCGAGTGATAAAGTGGTATGGAAGCTGGCGAGGTGTGAGTTAGCACCATGAAGTCGCAATATAGCTTTTTTGTAGCTACAGATAAGCGACTGGTCTTTACATTTTTTTGCACCGTCCGACACAAATGCTGGCTTAAGATAAGGCGACAAGAGGCAGTCACGAATTGCTTGAATTGGGCACGAGATGCACGAGACCAAAGCAGGGGGCATCAAGGAATTTGTCAAAGCAGCAATGGAATCAAGCGAGGTACAGCCCAAATTTTAGTTGGAGAGGTTGGGTGACGCTAGTGTGTGTGTGTGGGTGTGGGTGAGTGAGAGAGAGGGAGCGCGCATCCGCGAAGGTGCCGTTGTGAAAGACTATCTGGGTCCCCCGTACCAACTCCAGGTGATAGAAACACAGCGTTTGGTCAAAACGAAAGTCTATCAATCCTGGTCTGAATGAATACGCCCTAAATTAAGAGTGACATTTAGGCTACTTACGACCAAACAACATTGCTTGTTGCTTCTAACATCTACAGTCGCCAGTTACGGACCAAGATAGTCTTTCACACCGTGTTTGCCTGATTATCATCAACGTTCAAAGTGTTGCGCCACTAGGAGGGCGGGCACAGCCTGGCTAGTGCCGTGTGTCTACTTTCCCACTTCGAGTTTTTAACACTAATTGTATCTATTCGATCTCCAGCATAAAATAAACGGGTAGAACGATATGCAATAGCCTTTTCCCCATTGTTTAAAGTGTCTATTCCGTGCACAGTGCTCGTTTTTTGCGTGATTTTCTCCGCGGGAAAAAAAAACCCATTAATAATAATATTCGAATATATTTGATATTCGGACCATAGCCTATTTTAAGACACATATTCGAATTTAATTTCTGGGGAATGTTACCAGCCCTACTTTCCAGTGAGGCCACTAACTTTGTGTCGGCATGTTATGGCATTCCAGACAGTATCAGCATGTCACATACAAGGTTGGTGGTATGGGGGAAAAGAATGGGAAAGGTCATTTATCTTCACCTAACCTGGCTGCTCTTCCACCAACAACAGAGGCATTTCTTGAGAATGTGAAAAGGGCTCATTTTCAAGCAATATTGTGGAGGACATTGGTTCACACTCCACCTGAACTATCTCCTGAAGCATTTGGATGGAAGAAAGACCCATGCAACAAAGCACTGATACCAATAAGTGTTCCAGAAAATGTCAAAGTGGCACCAGACTACATTTTACAGATGATCAGATGTGGTTGCAAGAGTAAAAGCCCCTGCAATTCTAAGAAATGTAGCTGTGCTGTAAACAGTGTGCCTTGCACCATTTTCTGTGCATGTTTTCGGCTGGGATGCTGCCGAACCAATGTTGTGTGAGCTTTACTGTGTGTGTGTGTGTGTGTGTGTGTGTGTGTGTGTGGTGTGTGTGTGTGTGTGTGTGTGTGTGTGTGGTGTGTGTGTGTGTGTGTGTGTGTGTGTGTGTGTGTGTGTGTGTGTGTGTGTGTGTGCGTGCGTGTGTGCGTGCGTGCGCGCGTGCGTCCGTGTGTAGTGTATATAATGTAGGCATAGGTGTTTTAGGTGTTAAGGACTCTGTATGTTGTATAGGTGTAGACAGGTCTTTCTGTGCGAATTTAAATGCATGTACATGTCTTATTTGATGGCTTTATGGACTTTAAGTGATCATTTAATACCAGTCAGGATACACTGGATTGACTTAATTTTTTGACTCAACAGTATATATAATGTATAGCTGTTTTCCTATGTTTAGACCTCTCTCTCTCTCTCTCTCTCTCTCTCTCTCTCTCTCTCTCTCTCTCTCACACACACTGTCTCTGAGCGTGCGGTACTGTATGTTGCAGTGTATATAGGTCTTTCTGTGTAAATTTAAATGCATGTACAGATCTTATTTGATGGCTTTATGGATTTAAGTGATCATTACACTGGATGTATGTCATTTCTTTACTCATCTTTTGGAACAGCCAACGACTGCTCACCAGTTACCCCCACACTCTGTTGTTCTTTTTTCTTTTTTTGGGGGGGGGTTCTTTTATGTTGGCTATTTGTGGTAGGCTACCTACCGGCGATGTTGTCATGTATGTTGTCATGATGTGATGTTATGCAGGATCTCATAATGCACAATCCGTTCCATACTTTACAGTCTTATTCTAAGCAATGTTGTGAATGTTTTTACTGAGGCATTTCTTGATTTGTCATTCATGACCTGATTTATATAACTAAATGCATAAAAATAGGCCGAAATCGCATTTTTTAAGGTTATTAGCAGTATTTTCTCTGTACCTGGATAACAAAAGGAGATAGCCACAATTAACCACAGTAAATATTCTTGTATGTACGATTTTTGAAGCTGGAATTTTCAGGTGGTCAGATTCATTGCATCAAAATATATGCAAATTAGTGCATATTTAATTAGATAATAGCCTAATTGGCATATTTAAACATAAAATATAGAAAACTTGTAATACATTTTTTTCTCCAATTCATACGAGTAATCATCTGATAAAGTTTCATATTGATATCTGCAAGTTAAAAAAATACCCTATTCACCTACAGTGTCTCGCCTTATTTGTGGGATTGCTGTTATGAAAGGGTTAATTATTACCCCATATTGGGTTTGTTTCAATAAGGGCAGTGTTAAGGCAGTCCAATGTGAATGTTTTTCAGGTAATATAAGCAATTTGATACATTTTGTAACATTATTCACAGTAATATTAGGTGTCTTTAGTTTTTTGTCATAATTTGCATTTATGGGACAATAAAGGCTCAAAATCTGGAAATGCTCAAGGGATATCACCGGGCATCGTCTGAAATCTTGAAGACTTGCCTAAAATCTATCAGATAAAGCAAAAAAAAAAACTTTATCAAAGAAATCTGGGTTCAACCCCACGGCTCCCGGACTATAAGCTGTTCTAACTCACCTGTAGAATTGAATACAGTACTGAATGAAATAAATGGGTTTTAAACAGCATGAAAAGCCATTCGTGCATTATATTTTGAAGGGACATCTTCAATTACTGCCACATAGTAAGGAAAAATTGCATTCGTAACTATGTTTTAACAATTTAACTCCAACATAAGGACCAGCAGGACATAAAATGGCTGGCTTTTGGTCAAGACCTGTCAAACTGTAAGCACTACAGAAAGGAAAACATTGAAAAACATGGCAAGGAATACACCTACCATTTAAGCTGGTGAAATCATGTCCAAGATAGGAATCAACACTTTTTTATATAAAATCATCTCATCAGTTAATGCTATTAACTGTTAAGTGTTGTTCTTTGTTTTGTTTTTAGTCTTCCTCGACATTTGCTGCCTTTTATTGTCCCTGTCCCAACTCTTTTGAGACGCGTTGGATTTACATATTCATGAATATCCCCCAAAACAATCATTTTGGTCAGTTTTGATGGCTGATATGTTTTCTTTGTACCGTTCTCCAACTAATGCCAGTGACGTAAGCGGTAAGTACCGAAAGGGCGTCGAACTAGTGAGTCCCGTGGGACCAATGGGCCTAAAAATTCAAATAAAAAAGCAATGTGGGACCAATGGGCTGTGGGAACAATGGACTGTGGGACCAATGGGCTGTGGGACCAATGGGCCTAAATAATGAAAAAAAGTCTTAGTGACTTGGGACCAGTGGGCCGTGGGACCAATGGGCTGTGGGACCAATGGGGTGTGGGAACATAGGTACGCTCCCATTGAATCTATCAAAAGTTCACCTGTTGTCAGCATCAACTCCTCCAAAGTTAATACGTCGTCCTATAGAGTCATCGGACTGATCAGTGAATGCTGTAGAACTTGGCCCAGCATGTCTCCTGCAAAATGATTAGATTAGCTGACCCATTATGATAAACAAATTAGATTGCTTAAACTGGACATATTATTATGTTCATGAAAATATCAAATTTGGCAATAGTTTCAATGAGCAACATAGTTGCAAAACCTACTCTGGCCACAATCCTACACAGTGCACCTTTAAAGCAGAATTACTATTATACGTACATGATAGAGGAATAAAGTTAATCAGAATTAAAAGTGGAATAAACAACCCACTTCATATAGAATAACATTTACATCTGAATAGTTTTAATTGCGAATTTTGGGTGAGTGGGGGGACCCTCGTTGAATCATTTTTTTCAGTTTTTTGTTTTGTTTTGTTATTATCTTGCAATTTAGACACTGACGGGAGGTAATCCCCATTCTGACTATTCTTCTGACTCAATACATTCCTCAAACGAGCTTGCCTTTCGCTACAGTGTTGCCAATTTTATTACAATATTTTTCATCTGTCAGATTTTTTAAACATTTATGCAAGGTCTAAGAAGAGAGTGAATAACATTCTAATCCATTCACGGAACAGGAATTTCTCAATATACAGCAATAATGTCTATAAATGTGGGCCAGGTTAAAAATACATTTTTAAAAATCACCTTTTGTCAGTATCAGCTGCTCGTAAGTTAATACGTCGTCCCATAGAGTCATCAGACTGTACAGTGAATGCTGTAGAACTTGGCCCAGCATGTCTCCTGCAAAATGATGAGATTAGCTGACCTATTATGATAAACAAATTAGATTGCTTAAACTGGACATATCATAAGGTCACCTTTTGCTCATTTTTCATTGTCATGTACAGTTTTTTCAATTGTTTTGGCAAATTTCTCAAGTCAGAATTGACAGGCTCTAAAACTCTTGTTCAATCCTGAAAACGTTGTGTCACATGTTCAAAGCAGTTTCTTATGGCTTTGAACAAATTGAAAATGCAAAAAAACGCTTCAAACAATTCCGAGGGTTTTCTTATTATCAGTTTGTTTTGTCATGTTAATAAGCATTCTTTGGTCATTGGATCTATGAAAAGTTCACCTGTTGTCAGCATCAACTCCTCCAAAGTTAATACGTCGTCCTATAGAGTCATCGGACTGATCAGTGAATGCTGTAGAACTTGGCCCAGCATGTCTCCTGCAAAATGATTAGATTAACTGTACAGTTTTTTCAACTGGTTTAGTACACTACATTTCCCATTTCCCATTTCCCAAAAGATCTTGCTCAATCTTGATATAGTTTTTTTTACATGCAGGGTTCTAATTTTCGATATAAGTAGATAGTACATTTTCGTTCCTTCTGTCCAAATTGAAATTTCACCACCGTTTGGCCAGTTTGGATAACCCCAAATCTATACGTTACATCTTCCCAACATGATCCCATTTTCAACAATCGTTGATATGGACTTCCCCTGTACACGAGCGCAACAGCAGTTTTGATGAGCACGGTTGAAGTGAACCGAATTAAGGCGCAACTGATCATCAGTGGTGAAATGGCCGTTAATTGAAACTTCACTTATGTGCTTAAGTGCCACTAAATCCAGCACCTATGATGGAATGGTTCCCTGGTTATGTGATAAAGCAAGCCTAGTTAAACTACAGGAAGTGGTAAACCTGCTAATAGATCTATAGGCAGGCACAATTTAGTTATGACAATGTGGACTACAGGCCCTTCTATTAGATGATTTACCTACCCTAATGTTAACCCGGCCTGAACTCAGCTTTTATTGTTAACCGGTTCAAGCATGCACAATAAATCATCTCAAGCGGCCATTCATTGTTATTTATCAAACTGGCCAGCTGGTATTTATTTCATAACCTCTTTAATGTGATAGATGGGGGGGGGGGGGGTTGTTCCATATATTCTTTTAGAATAGCCTATATTCATATTATGTTTTATGGGCCTTTCTATTTTGTGTTACCATACACTGATGGATGGTATCTGGATTTAAACACTCATGCAATGCAGAATGTCTATTGGTAAAATTTGGAATTGCCTATGTGGCACTGGACAATGTGTGCATTATACCCAGACAATAGTCCTGAGGGTGCATTATACACAGAGTTTGCTATGAGCCTTACATTAAGCTATTTCTTGCTGAATATTGGGACTAATATCTCAAGATTTTACTAGTTAATTACACGCTGATTGATTCAATTATGGATTTTATGCATCTCAAAATCCCCCTTAGACCTACTGTATGTATTGGATGAACAGGGTCATACTGAGGGGACTTGGCCATTTGAGAACAAAATGTCCTTGTGCATTTTTCAGAGGTAGTGAGGAGTTTTGCCCGTTGTGTGTGAGGTTTGGAGATTTGTGTGTAGAGTTTGGAGAATTCGAGAACTGATTCCAAAAAATGTGTGTAAGCAATCGAGAAAAACTATAATAAGTAGAACACTGAAGAAAATAAGTTTCTACTGTGTGTCAAGTTGAGTATATGAGTTTTACCTTCTGCATATTAGTGTTCAATGGTTCACATAAGAGTGTATTAAAATGACGGCTTGTGTGTGTCAATTGAGAACAAAATTACCTTTTTAGAAGAGAGTACACTGTTTTGAAACAAGACGTGCATTTTTCAGAGGTAGTGTGTAGTTTTGCCCGTTGTGTGTGAGGTTTGGAGATTTGTGTGTAGAGTTTTGAGAATTCGAGAACTGATTCCGAAAAATGTGTGTAAGCAATCGAGAAAAACTGTAATACTAAGGGGGGTGTTGACAGGCTTATGATGAGGCCAAGGGGGCGTTGGGAGAAAACCACTGTTCTAAGCTAGGAGATAACACGGTATGTGTAGTAATGTAATGTAATGTGAATACACTAGTTGTACTATGTAACTGAATGCTGCCTTGCCTTGTATGAGATTCTCCTATGTCAGGAAGACCCCAACTCATGGGGCCATCAGACTGCATGGACAGTACACTGGAGACTGGGGACGCAGACCTGTCACGTTGTCTTCTGTACTCAATACAAGAAAATTATTTCATTTGTATAGCATGGTTAATTTACTTAAGTCTTACAGTGTTACGTTGTTAAGTATTTAACTGAAGTTTTATGTTGACGAATTTTAAAATGGAAAAGGGGGGAAATTATTTGCCTCATGTCAGCTTCAGCTTCATCAGACTGCGTGGACACTGGGGATATGTTCCTGGCTTGTTGTTCACTCATATAGTGTTGACGGGAGGTCGGCAGCCTAGAGATAGGAAAAGACAGGCTAAATCCATGTTTTATTTTGAGACAGTAAAGTACAGTAAATGGAAAATTGAGTGGTGCACTTGATGATACATTTGAAGCACTTTGGTGCAGTTGGATTTATTCATAGTCAAAAAAAAATGATCCAATCATAAATAACAATGAGTAGTATTCGTTTATTTGTCTTAGTATAGGGAATTGTTTATTGTTTATAATAATAATGATAATAATAATTTTCTCTCCGTCTCAATGGTTGACGGTTCCGTTTGGAGGATGGGATGATCTGAAGCTTACTGTGTGTTGCCTGCTGAATATGATCCACTGCTCGGGGCCTCCTGAGGATTATCGAATATCTTTGCCATTGCTGCAATCCTACAACAAACACTGGATTTAGATTCCTGTTGTATTTCAAATGCATTTGTCAACACTCAATAAAGGAATGTTTTATTGGGAGTATATAGTAGTACATAGTATATTGATTAGTCTATGTCTGTATGGGAAAGCAAGAAATGTAATTTCAAATTCTTTGTATGACCAGTGCATGTAAAGAAATTGACAATAAAACCCACTTGACTTGTAGTAGATGTAGATGTTTCACAGCATATAATGAGTAGATGTGTCATAGCATATTGTTTTCACCTGAAGGCATGCATTCTTAAATTGATACTGTCCCAATTTTGGAAATAAGCTTATTTTATACATTTCCTTGAGTTAAATGATTGAGTTTTACATTTCTCCTGTACTTTCAACCGTTCTCTGAGTATGGCAGTGCAAATTTTACCTCCAAGCTAGCAATTAACATGGAGTCCTGTGAGACCAGTTAGTCGCCAGCTAGTCTCATAGGACTCAATGTTAATTTCTAGCTTGGAGGTACTTCACTTAAAGTTAAGTTTCATCTTAACAAGATCATTCCAAGTATATCAAGAATATAGGCCTACCTTTTGCTTTTTCTTAATCGGCCTCCTGACTTAATGTTTTCTGCGGACCTATTAATCAAAATGGACACCAAATTGACAGTTAGCCTGAATGTCATGGAGGAATCGTCCCATTTAATGAACAGATGTTACTGTATCTAATTTTACAATAGAGACATTTAGCAAAAAGCAAAGCTTAGTTTAACCATTTTATTACAAGCTGTGTCTAAAAAAAAATCATACTCAAACTCACTTTGCGTTAGATGTTGGATGGTTTAACCCATCAACCTTGAAACGCACACTCGATGGAAACCCTGATCGTTTCAGTGTGGACTGCGTTGAGGAGGACGCTGACCCACTAGAACAGAATGACAAGCTACATATAATGTATATATAAAACAGTTTTATGAAATGATAGTACAAACTTGCATTATTTAAAGTGTTTATAATGCCTTAGCAACAGCAGCTAAGCTACACACTTTATAGAAGGACCTTGATATATTCACTGTGTATACAGGTGGACTGTGGACACTGTATGAAAGGATTGTATATGATTCTTGAAAATTTGATAAAACATTTATGCAAGGTCTAAGAAGAGAGTGAATAACATTCTAATCCATTCACGGAACAGGAATTTCTCAATATACAGCAATAATGTCTATAAATGTGGGCCAGGTTAAAAATACATTTTTAAAAATCACCTTTTGTCAGTATCAGCCGCTCGTAAGTTAATACGTCGTCCCATAGAGTCATCAGACTGTACAGTGAATGCTGTAGAACTTGGCCCAGCATGTCTCCTGCAAAATGATGAGATTAGCTGACCTATTATGATAAACAAATTAGATTGCTTAAACTGGACATATCATAAGGTCACCTTTTGCTCATTTTTCATTGTCATGTACAGTTTTTTCAATTGTTTTGGCAAATTTCTCAAGTCAGAATTGACAGGCTCTAAAACTCTTGTTCAATCCTGAAAACGTTGTGTCACATGTTCAAAGCAGTTTCTTATGGCTTTGAACAAATTGAAAATGCAAAAAAATGCTTCAAACAATTCCGAGGGTTTTCTTATTATCAGTTTGTTTTGTCATGTTAATAAGCATTCTTTGGTCATTGGATCTATGAAAAGTTCACCTGTTGTCAGCATCAACTCCTCCAAAGTTAATACGTCGTCCTATAGAGTCATCGGACTGATCAGTGAATGCTGTAGAACTTGGCCCAGCATGTCTCCTGCAAAATGATTAGATTAACTGTACAGTTTTTTCAACTGGTTTAGTACACTACATTTCCCATTTCCCATTTCCCAAAAGATCTTGCTCAATCTTGATATAGTTTTTTTTACATGCAGGGTTCTAATTTTCGATATAAGTAGATAGTACATTTTCGTTCCTTCTGTCCAAATTGAAATTTCACCACTGTTTGGCCAGTTTGGATAACCCCAAATCTATACGTTACATCTTCCCAACATGATCCCATTTTCAACAATCGTTGATATGGACTTCCCCTGTACACGAGCGCAACAGCAGTTTTGATGAGCACGGTTGAAGTGAACCGAATTAAGGCGCAACTGATCATCAGTGGTGAAATGGCCGTTAATTGAAACTTCACTTATGTGCTTAAGTGCCACTAAATCCAGCACCTATGATGGAATGGTTCCCTGGTTATGTGATAAAGCAAGCCTAGTTAAACTACAGGAAGTGGTAAACCTGCTAATAGATCTATAGGCAGGCACAATTTAGTTATGACAATGTGGACTACAGGCCCTTCTATTAGATGATTTACCTACCCTAATGTTAACCCGGCCTGAACTCAGCTTTTATTGTTAACCGGTTCAAGCATGCACAATAAATCATCTCAAGCGGCCATTCATTGTTATTTATCAAACTGGCCAGCTGGTATTTATTTCATAACCTCTTTAATGTTATAGATGGGGGGGGGGGTGTTCCACAAACTCTTTTAGAATAGCCTATATTCATATTATGTTTTATGGGCCTTTCTATTTTGTGTTACCATACACTGATGGATGGTATCTGGATTTAAACACTCATGCAATGCAGAATGTCTATTGGTAAAATTTGGAATTGCCTATGTGGCACTGGACAATGTGTGCATTATACCCAGACAATAGTCCTGAGGGTGCATTATACACAGAGTTTGCTATGAGCCTTACATTAAGCTATTTCTTGCTGAATATTGGGACTAATATCTCAAGATTTTACTAGTTAATTACACGCTGATTGATTCAATTATGGATTTTATGCATCTCAAAATCCCCCTTAGACCTACTGTATGTATTGGATGAACAGGGCCATACTGAGGGGACTTGGCCATTTGCGAACAAAATTACCTTTTTAGAAGAGAGTACATTGTTTTGAGACAAGATGTGCATTTTTCAGAGGTAGTGAGGAGTTTTGCCCGTTGTGTGTGTGAGGTTTGGAGATTTGTGTGTAGAGTTTGGAGAATTCGAGAACTGATTCCAAAAAATGTGTGTAAGCAATCGAGAAAAACTATAATAAGTAGAACACTGAAGAAAATAAGTTTCTACTGTGTGTCAAGTTGAGTATATGAGTTTTACCTTCTGCATATTAGTGTTCAATGGTTCACATAAGAGTGTATTAAAATGACGGCTTGTGTGTGTCAATTGAGAACAAAATTACCTTTTTAGAAGAGAGTACACTGTTTTGAAACAAGACGTGCATTTTTCAGAGGTAGTGTGTAGTTTTGCCCGTTGTGTGTGAGGTTTGGAGATTTGTGTGTAGAGTTTTGAGAATTCGAGAACTGATTCTGAAAATTGTGTGTAAGCAATCGAGAAAAACTGTAATACTAGGGGGGGGGGCTTTGTCAGGCTTATGATAAGGTCAACGGGGCGTTGGGAGAAAACCACTGTTCTAAGCTAGGAGATAACACGGTATGTGTAGTAATGTAATGTAATGTGAATACACTAGTTGTACTATGTAACTGAATGCTGCCTTGCCTTGTATGAGATTCTCCTATGTCAGGAAGACCCCAACTCATGGGGCCATCAGACTGCATGGACAGTACACTGGAGACTGGGGACGCAGACCTGTCACGTTGTCTTCTGTACTCAATACAAGAAAATTATTTCATTTGTATAGCATGGTTAATTTACTTAAGTCTTACAGTGTTACGTTGTTAAGTATTTAACTGAAGTTTTATGTTGACGAATTTTAAAAATGGAAAGGGGGAAATTATTTGCCTCATGTCAGCTTCAGCTTCATCAGACTGCGTGGACACTGGGGATATGTTCCTGGCTTGTTGTTCACTCATATAGTGTTGACGGGAGGTCGGCAGCCTAGAGATAGGAAAAGACAGGCTAAATCCATGTTTTATTTTGAGACAGTAAAGTACAGTAAATGGAAAATTGAGTGGTGCACTTGATGATACATTTGAAGCACTTTGGTGCAGTTGGATTTATTCATAGTCAAAAAAAAATGATCCAATCATAAATAACAATGAGTAGTATTCGTTTATTTGTCTTAGTATAGGGAATTGTTTATTGTTTATAATAATAATGATAATAATAATTTTCTCTCCGTCTCAATGGTTGACGGTTCCGTTTGGAGGATGGGATGATCTGAAGCTTACTGTGTGTTGCCTGCTGAATATGATCCACTGCTCGGGGCCTCCTGAGGATTATCGAATATCTTTGCCATTGCTGCAATCCTACAACAAACACTGGATTTAGATTCCTGTTGTATTTCAAATGCATTTGTCAACACTCAATAAAGGAATGTTTTATTGGGAGTATATAGTAGTACATAGTATATTGATTAGTCTATGTCTGTATGGGAAAGCAAGAAATGTAATTTCAAATTCTTTGTATGACCAGTGCATGTAAAGAAATTGACAATAAAACCCACTTGACTTGTAGTAGATGTAGATGTTTCACAGCATATAATGAGTAGATGTGTCATAGCATATTGTTTTCACCTGAAGGCATGCATTCTTAAATTGATACTGTCCCAATTTTGGAAATAAGCTTATTTTATACATTTCCTTGAGTTAAATGATTGAGTTTTACATTTCTCCTGTACTTTCAACCGTTCTCTGAGTATGGCAGTGCAAATTTTACCTCCAAGCTAGCAATTAACATGGAGTCCTGTGAGACCAGTTAGTCGCCAGCTAGTCTCATAGGACTCAATGTTAATTTCTAGCTTGGAGGTACTTCACTTAAAGTTAAGTTTCATCTTAACAAGATCATTCCAAGTATATCAAGAATATAGGCCTACCTTTTGCTTTTTCTTAATCGGCCTCCTGACTTAATGTTTTCTGCGGACCTATTAATCAAAATGGACACCAAATTGACAGTTAGCCTGAATGTCATGGAGGAATCGTCCCATTTAATGAACAGATGTTACTGTATCTAATTTTACAATAGAGACATTTAGCAAAAAGCAAAGCTTAGTTTAACCATTTTATTACAAGCTGTGTCTAAAAAAAAATCATACTCAAACTCACTTTGCGTTAGATGTTGGATGGTTTAACCCATCAACCTTGAAACGCACACTCGATGGAAACCCTGATCGTTTCAGTGTGGACTGCGTTGAGGAGGACGCTGACCCACTAGAACAGAATGACAAGCTACATATAATGTATATATAAAACAGTTTTATGAAATGATAGTACAAACTTGCATTATTTAAAGTGTTTATAATGCCTTAGCAACAGCAGCTAAGCTACACACTTTATAGAAGGACCTTGATATATTCACTGTGTATACAGGTGGACTGTGGACACTGTATGAAAGGATTGTATATGATTCTTGAAAATTTGATAAAAATCCACCCCATTCATAAAAGTGCTAATTTTGGTGAAAATTATGAACAAAATTAATCCAGGTAATAGACAGGTCATCAGCTGGGAAAATTAGGCCTTTCGTCCTACCGCACTTTTCTCTGTGGATTACTGACCAGAGGCCCTATTGGAAGAAATTAAATCATGGGGCCACGTCAATTTTTGCTCAGAATTCAATATGGCCGCCATTTCCAAAATGACTTGTTTTCATGCATTATTACATTGTACTATAAGGTGATATTCATGAACGATGAACTACGTTCAGCACTATTCTGTCCTATTTCCTTACATACATGTTTACAAAGGTTGACTAAACTAAAAGAAATAAAGTTGGCCACCTTGCAATATCCAAAGGAAAGTGCTGAAAATAATGATTGAAATGCACACAGTCTATGGCTGCGAAAATTAGGCCTATTGTCCTGTCAGGGTTTTCACAGTGGATTACAGACCAGAAGGCCTACTGAAAAAGATGAAAACTTGGGGCCATCTATGTGCTCCAAAATTCAAGATGTTCTCTGTTTTTCAGAATGGCAGACTTTCACACATTTTTCTCAATACTGTAAGGCCATAATTACCAATAAAGATACCCTATTTTTTCAGTTAAATTGTCCTATCTCCTTACAGACGTGAGTATAAAGGTTGTCTAGTAAAAGGTATGAATATACAGTATATACAGGGGGTGGACAAAATAACTGAGACACCTGTCATTTTAGAGTCATTTAGTTCCTCTTGCATCCACAGTTAATCCTGTTGGATGTGGTTCATCCTTCTTGGTGGTATGCAGACATTACCTTGGATACTGTGGCTCTTGATACATCACAAAGACTTACTGTCTCGGTCAAAGATGCAACAGTTACACAGAATTTCTCCTTTTTGAACTCTGACATGTCACCCATAATGTTTTGTGCATTGCAAAATTTGGAGCAAAACTGTGCTCTTGCCCTGCTAATTGAACCTTCACACTTCACTTTACTGGTGCAATGTGCCATTAATGAAGATTGGCCAACAGGCTGGTCCAGCCCTTAAACTTCCAATACTAAAATGATAGGTGTCTCAGATATTTTGTCCAACCCCTGTATCTTGCCACTTTGAAATATCCAAAGGAATGTTGTCAAATTATTGAATTTCAACACAGTGGACTGCTGAAAAAAGGCATATTGTCCTGCCAAACTGTGTGTGTGTGTGTGTGTGTGTGTGTGTGTGTGTGTGTGTGTGTGTGTGTGCGTGCGTGCGTGCGTGCGTGCGTGTGTGTGTGCGTGTGCGTGCGTTTGTATCTGTGTGTACGTGTGCCTGAGTGCGCTTTTCTGAAGTGTGTGTGGCCAGTGTGCTTCTTTACATACACTGACATAGACACAGTAGACCGGGGGGTAAGGTGGGGGGTAGGGGGAACCGAATGATGTGGAGGAGCGGGGGGATGAATGAGGGGGTGAGTGGGGGTAGGGGAGGCAGAGTGGGTTTGGGGGAAATGAGTCGGGGTTGAATTAGGAGGTGGGGGGGGCAGAATAGTGTGTGGGGGGATGTGGGGGTTCGGGGGGTCAGAATAATGTGTGTGTGTGGGGGGGGTGGGGGGGGGGGGGGGGAAGTTGAGTCTGGGGGGGGGGGGGGGGGCGTTGGACCTGCCAAACTTTTCACATTGTGTGGGGGGTGGGCGAGTATTTTGTTGGGGGGTGGGGGAAGAATGAGTCAGGGGGGTTGAGCGTGGGGGGCAGAATAGTGGGGGTGAGTGAGGGGTGAAGGGGCAGAGTAGAATGGGAAGGATGAGTGAGTGGGTTGGGGGGCAAAATAGTGTGTGTGTGGGGGGGGGGGGGTGAGGGGGTGGAGAAGGCAGAATAGTGTGTGGGGGAAAGACACTGTAGAGCAGAGGAAAGATGAGCGGGGGATACGCGCTCGCACACACGCACGCCACGAACACTCACCCTTGCTTTATGCAGAAAAATGTAGGCCTGAAAAACTTTTGGTCAGAAATCTAATGTGAAAAGTTTGGCAGATCAATAGCCTTTTTTCAGCAGTCAACTATGTATGTGTAATTCAATCATTTTCTGACAACAATCCTTAGGATATTGTGTATAGGAAATTTACATCTTTCTGTTGCCAACCTTTGTACTCACGTCTGTAGATAGGAGATTTCACTGAAAATAAGTTATCTTTATTGATAATTATGGTCTTACAGTATTGAGAAAAATGTATGAAAGTCTGCCATTCTGAAAAACAGAGAACATTTTGAATTTGTGAGCACATTTGATATGGCAACCAGCTGGTGAATCTTTTTCAATATACCTTCTGGTCTGTAATCCACTGTGAAAACCCTGACAGGACAATAGGCCTAATTTTCGCAGCCATAGACTCTGTATGTGCATTTCAATGATTATTTTCAGCACTTTCCTTTGGATATTGCAAGGTGGCCAACTTTATTTTCATTTCTTTTAGTTTAGTCAACCTTTGTAAACATGTATGTAAGGAAATAGGACAGAATAGTGCTGAAAGTAGTTAATCGTTCATGAATATCACCTTATAGTACAATGTAATAATGCAGGAAAACAAGTAATTTTGGAAAATGGCGGCCATATTGAATTCTGAGCAAAAATTGACGTGGCCCCATGTTTTAATTTCTTCCAATAGGGCTTCTGGTCAGTAATCCACAGAGAAAAGTGTGGTAGGACGAAAGGCCTAATTTTCCCAGCTGATGACCTGTCTATAATGGACAAGGAGTCTGTTACACATTATGAAGGCTACATTTGTTTTAATGGTTTAATTGTAATTTTATTATATTTCATCATTTCCTCACCCCCTAAAAAATCTGCTGTCCTATACACGGACATAATAATTTCAATTGGCTGAAAATGAAAAACTGATGGAATTGAGTGATATTACCATTACAATAACATATTGAAATTGTTCAGCGCAGCAAACAGTGATTTTAGAACAATATTTACTATTATTTTCTGATTCCTCAATATGTGTCCCACATTTTTGTTACCACCTTCACCATTTTTTAAAAGACAATAAACTCAGGCAAGCAAGTTCACGTTTCTGAGGACCCCTATTCAGACCTTCAGCTATCCTGTAAATGTATTATTTTCTCTTAAATTTGGTAACTGGTTTAGACACTGCCAATGTCACAACCACAACGTCATCACTACTGTGACTTTTGTATCATAATATTAGATTAATGTTAAGTAATAAACACTTTTTGAGGAGAGGTACAGTTAAAGAACACAGGGAAACCAAAATGGCTAATGTCAACAAACTATGCATATGGTGTAAAAGATAAGGTTTTTGTCATCTCCATCAGATGTCACCACCGTGAGCTTTTGTGTCTGATGGTGGTGACTGGTGACAAACGCGTTCAAATGCACTTCAGTGGAGGCCAGAGTATAATTTTGGATCACAATGAGTAATGTGTGTCATAATGTTTCATTAACCAGCACAATTCAGTCACATGTGGAACAAGCTACCCCACAGTCACCAACAGTGGGAGTTTCACATGTCTTTGACGTTTTAAGAATATACTAACAATATGTATCTTCAATACTGTTGAATTATTAAATTAATTCTGCATTTTAGTGGGAAAAAAAAACAATTTTAACTTTTAATTGTGCCTTATGGTGTAAACAAAAATAAGTAGAACCTTTTTATAATGGCAATAGCATAAATTGCTGCACAGCCAAGACCATTGTCTATGATCATATACATCTACATTTTGGATTTGAACTGCTAAGGCCTACTATTAAAACATGTTTTTCCACTTTCTCAAGAATCAATGATATTTGTGGTTTGGACGAGTAATTCCTACTTCCCATTGAGTTAAGTATGGAATAGCGGACGACGAGGTGTCCCGATATCAAGGGAAATAACATATCGCATCATAGGTGTCCTGCTACCGGGGAATAAAGGACACCTGCTCAGCCAATCAGAAGACGTACCGTCTGCTCACCGGGTGATAAGTGTATTGATCTTACCTGCTCTCATTCAACGAATCCTCATCATCTTCAGGTCCACTCCTCATTTTATTGCTCCCCTCCTCTCCTGCTGCAGTTAGGTTTAGCTGGTGTTGTAATAGGTTGGCTATGTTGTCATTGGAGTCATTGTCCCCCCCTTCATACTTCCGGGGGAGACTCATGTTGGTGTTAAATCCACCACCACCTGAATTATAATGGTGGAGTTTTACCCAACGTTCATCTGTGGGATGTTAAGGGACAAACATAAGTGCTTGTTAGATAAAATAAAATACACCCCCACCACACACACACACACACACACACACACACACACACACACACCCTCCCTTGCACTCTCTTGCCCTCTCTCTTTCTCTCTCTCACTCACACACACACACGCACAGTCTCTCTCTCTCTCTCTCTCTCTCTCTCTCTCTCTCTCTCTCTCTCTCTCTCTCTCTCTCTCTCTCTCTCTCTCTCTCACACACACACACACACACACACACAGTTTTTTTCCACTAATCTGACCTTTGTCCTGGCATCCTCTTACTCCATTATTTACAACCCAGATATCTAATCAGATTGCCCAACACATTTATTATTGATATATCAGTGCTGATAGCATGGTTAAGTCCTTTCATGCTTATCAGCTAGTAATGGTGGGGTGGCGTCCGCGCCAATGTCTTATCCTGAGCGTTTCGCTCGGTGCGAAATTCCAAGGGCAGTATAATGAAAAGGAAGAAAGGAGTCGCACACTGGAGCTGAATGCAAAATCAAAAACTGTATTAAACAAAGCCGAAAAAAGTAAATAAAACCGACAGACAAGGGACAAACGTTTCGGGTCTAGCCCATCATCAGTGTTCCCAGTTTTTTCGGCTTTGTTTCATACAGTTTTTGATTTTGCATTCAGCTCCAGTGTGCAACTCCTTTCTTCCTTTTCATGCTTATCAGCTAAGCAGAAATGAAATATGACCGCAATTGCATTTGGTCCTAATTCTGAAGCCTAGCACACCATCCACACAACAAGTTCTGAGGTCTCTGTTCTACGTTTTTTTTCCAAATTGTTTTGGTGCATTTATCAAATCTCTCTTGCAATTTGCAAATGATCAAGGTATATTGACCTTTTATCAAGTATGTCTACTGATCATCAGTGTGATTGTTGGTCAGAAATGTCTGGACTGGATAAACATTTAGAGCATTACTTATTTATTGACAGTCATTAACCTTGCAAAGTAGAACAATTAGCGAAACTCCTGTTGAGGTGTCAAAATGTGCCCTCTACCCCACCCATTTTTTACTTCACTTGCAGACCTATGTACAAAAAGAAAAGCAAAATGAATGTGGAAAAAGTATAACTCACAAAGTATAGAGTATAACTTTCTCTACAATATTAGTGCAATATTGTAATTTTGAGTTAAGTTGAAACTTAAGTTAATTAAATTGAATTATACCGGGTACGTAAGGCATACAATAATGTAGGCCTATTGTTACATGTCTTGTTTCTCAATAAAATGTTGTTCCTTTTACTGTCTTTCTTTAGAGAAAGTCAAGATTTACCTGAGAGCAATTTACAATTGTATATTACAGGTTTGCCACATTGCACCAGAATCGAAATTCTCAAAAGTTGTTACATCACCTTTCACTTGTGCGGGTTAAAAATTCAGTTGCTAATTGCTTTAAATGAGTTGCAAATGCTTTTGTCTATCCATGCAATTGATTGTGTACATTTCTCCGTTTTTTTTTTTCTAAATTATCAATTGCTTTTGGGATGTTAATCAAAGTGCTTTGCCAGTGTACGTATATATAAAACTGTCTCACCCTCAAAACATGTAGGCCCTAGATCAGTGTTTTTCAACCACTGTGCCAGGGAACACTAGTGAGGCATGAGATATCATCTGTTGTGTCATGGAAAATGAAAGAATGACTGTACATTGTTTATATATAGGCAATATGGTTTTATTTTCAATTGACATTTACAATTACTGTGCCTTAGCATTTCGTCCTCGAAAAAGTTGTGCCTTGGCTTAAAAAAGGTTGAAAACCACTGCTCTAGATCATTGTACAGCATAGTACAAGTCCAGACATACAAATTGTATGCAAAATTATTATGTCATAACTTGTTAATCACTATCTAATTTCCATTAGATGTGTGTCTATAAATGTGATGTGAATTGGTATGGTAGGAAAGTATTGACTCTCTATGATCAAAAGCATTAAAAGGAAGCAATATTTCATAGAGAAAAGAGGCATGCAATATACCAATAGACACTGTACTGCATTACTTGTGTGCGCACTGTATTCTCGACACAAATTTACAATATTGCGCAAGAACTTTACAATAGAGTAAGCAGGGCTGGATTAAGGTGGACTGGGGCCCCACAGGATACAGGTTGCTTTGGAGGCCACCTGGAAGGTACATTTCGCAACAAATGTACATACACATAACTACAAGCTTGGAATTAAGGATAACACGGCTACCAACTGTACACAACACGACAGGTGATTTTCTTTTCAATATTGCATCTTGAAGCAATTATGCATTTTTTCCCTTTTGGCCAATCAGGGCACCAGTCAGACACCTCAACCAGAGTTGCTTATTTTTTTCTCTATGTTGCAATGAGAATGCCTGTCAAAAATATCATAATCTAAATGTTTATCTAGTTTATATGATTAGTGTTGCACAAAGTTGAATTTAGAACATTTCTCATAAAATCTAACATTTGACATCAGACAAGACCTTCAGAAGTGTACAAGTCAATTGACAACATGACAAAACAATTTGAATAATGTTGTCCATACCCTATATGACACTAACGACTAACCATTCTGATGGCACACACACGATCATTGACACAAATACTTTTGAGAGACAAACTAAAGGAAACAATATGTCAAAGAGAATACAGGCATGCAATACAGTATAACAATAGTCATTGTACTGCATTACATTATTGTATGCCTTATGTGCCCTCTTTAACTCCCTTTTAGAGCCGAATTAAGGATTTTGAGCAAGAGACCGGGTTTTGCAGGTCATCAACAGTGTTTTGCCATTTGTTAAAACGGTTTTGAGAATGAACATTACATTTTGCACATTGTGAGAGAGATTTGAGAAATGCTCCAAAGCAATTAAGAAAGACTGTAACACATACTGTCAACTTGGTAAATCATACATACAATATGCAATCTAGGGCCTACATGGTTTCATATATTCAGATTCAGTAAATACATATCAAAGCATTTTGATACATTTTGATTTCAGTATCAAAGCATTTTGATAAATAGGACTAAAGCCATTGACAATGTACAAAAATAAACCTGAGAATTGTACAGAATCAATTACATGGATGGACAAAAACAATAATTTGCAGTTTGCTGAAAGCAATGAAAAACTAACTTTTTGACCAGCACATTACAAGTGACACGGTGTCATAGTCCAGTCAGTCTAACGTTTGACACTGGAAAAATTGCAATAGTAATCATTCTAAGTTTTTTTTAATTCCTAGGTATATCTAATTGGCATATTATTCAAGTTAATTCATTTTTTTTATTTAGACCCAGGATCCATATCTCAATCAAACATCACAACACCACAATAAATAATTAAAAACAGAAGAACAATAACAGAGAGGGGGAACACACATTGCCTAGCTCACTATTCGAAATACGGGCATGTTTGCCAGTGACTCCATAAACTTGATAACAGTCTTATAGAGGTACGTCCAGCGCTAGCCAAAACAGCAATTACTGTAAGTCATTATGTGTCTCAGATACCCTGCACATGAATCTATACATCAAATTATGGAGCACAGCTGTACAAGTAGGTAGGGCCTAACACAGCACTGACACACATTTGACTTGCACTAGTGACTAGATTCTCAGCAGCAGCCTCATGCTGGTATTGTACTGTAAGCTACAATGATTTTCCTATTGCTGACTTGTAGTGGCACCGCACTACCAATTGATATTTAGTGGGAAAAAACATTTCAAGGTCAAATTTGGAGATTTCCCATTTTTTTCCATAGGGAGACAATAAAGGAGAATTGGTGATGGGGTATTTTTTTTTAACTACGAGATATCAATTTGAAACTTTCACAGTATTCAAACTAAGACGGATTTTTTTTGTATTGCAAGTTCTCTGATGATTAAATATGCAAATGAAGATCTCATCTACTTAAATATACAGTAACGTATGCAAAAACAGGCTGAGCATTAAACAAATCACAAAAATAATGATTCACACTTTTATTGATACCCCCTACATCACATATGAACTTTAGTGGAATATAATTTTGTAAAGGTCAGAAGTAGTAGATTTCCAATGCATTTTGCCATTCAGTGGGTAAAATCTGCTACTTTCGACCTTGGAAAAAGTATGTTCCACCAAATTGATGAGGGTAGATTTCTAATATGTAATGCAGAGAGGTTGAAGGGTCAATATAATGTATGAATCATTACTATTGCAATATATTTTATGTTTTGTCTGTACCACAGATTGTATCACATATTTCGGTACATATGACCTCATTTACATATTTCATTTCAGAAAACTTGCAATACAACTGTGAAAGTATCAAATTGATATCTCATAGTTAAAATGTTTACCCTATTCACCTGTCTCATATAATCCTATTATGTCACCCTATGGAAAAATGAATGGGAAATCTCCACCTTTGACCTTGAAAAAAGTATTTTCCACTAAATATAAATTGGTAGATTTGTAATATGTGAAGGGGTGTTAAGAATCACTTAAAAGAAGGAACCATGACTATAGCAATTCGTCTAGTATTTTGGCCTTTTTAAAGTTAGATCGACTCGCCTAACAATTGAACAAGAACTTTTGAAATGTTAAATTCTGATGTGAGAAATGTGGCAAACCAATTGAACAAAAACTGTAAACCATCAAGTGTGAACCCTTGGAAATGATTGTGTACAATCTGCAGCTTGTTTTACATTATCAATTGTTTTGTCATTCACCCTATAAAATTGTCCTATCCCCAAAAAACATTTAGGCCCTCATGTATTGTGTGATTGACGTCTTGACCTGCAAAATGAGTACCAAGCTTCTATAACACTACCTAATTTCTATTACATTTTTGTCCATTATCTAAATTGGTAAAGAGAATGGGAGAGAATGGTTGTCAGACAAATGGATGGTACCCTACACTTCAAGATATGGCCAATTCTCCATTGTAAAATTTGTAAATTATGCATTTCATACTTGTATTTCATGGCATGGATCTCCCTTACAATGTGTGACATCACTGAGGCGTTTTGATGGAAGTTAAGCCCCAAGGTCATATTCAAAGGGGGGAGCAAGCTTCACCTGTATGTAGGCTAATAATGTATGTGGGTGCTGGCCAAATGCTATTCAAATTATAAATAGAAGCATAAAGTGCATTTTATTATTGCACAGGATCATTTCAGTGTGTGTCTTCTACAGGTCATTGAGTGAAACAAACAGTCCTGTAATAACCTTTAATGATTGTGTAGCAAAGGTTACGATGCCAGCAGTCAGCACCATTGCATGGCCTTTTCCCACTTATCAGCTATAGGCCTCGACTTTGAGCAGTTAATATGATGACGCTATGTTCCACAAAACATCATTAAAGGTGCAGTACAGTAGGATTGTGGTCAGGTATTGCAACTGTGCTGCCTATTCCCAATTGCCTATTGATCTGTTCATGAACATTCATTTTGTAATAAACTAATATTTATTGGTGACTTTTCATATATGAAAAGTGTAATTTTACCAGTAATAAAGAATAGTTTGAATTTGATAATGGTGAAGAAAAAGCTAACAGCATAGTGGAAATACACTATTAAAAATGTTACATACTGTACTTGTGAAGGATTTATCCATATTCAACAACCATTCCAGAACCATTCAACCACCATTTCAGAAATAGTCTCCATAATATACAATTTCCAAACAAGTCTAGTAAAACTTGACCTATCAGAATAGAGATTTGTTCTACAACTCCACATTCCAAAATTTGTTCTACTTACAATCCCAAAGTCAAATCATTCAATGATTTTGAGCCCTCAGAGTATTTTTGATCTTACCTTGTTTAGGCTGACTGAGCCGATCAATAGGGTATTCAGTGGGGCGTGCTGTATTCTTGATGCCAAGATGTCAACTGAGCACAAAGTGCAGCATCATTGCTTTGCTTAAGAAGATGGCTCCTCCCACATGCTGACATCTAGGCTATTTGGACCTGAAATAATTCCACATTCTCAATTGGAACTTTCCCCATGTTATATTTCCACTGAGCTGTGGCTTTTTCCATCTTGTCTCACCTGTGGCCAAATTGACTATATTAATTTGGATTAAAGTGCAGCATCTCTGCTATGTAAAGCAAATAAATAACAAAAATAAAGCTCGTGATTTTTTTTACGCCATAATACTCATGACCGGTTGCACAGAACAGAGTTAAGAGAATTTAATCCATATAAAATAAATGGATGTCAGTATATATAAAAATAATCAAGA
The DNA here is from genome assembly GCF_034702125.1 of Engraulis encrasicolus. Taxonomy (NCBI): domain Eukaryota; kingdom Metazoa; phylum Chordata; class Actinopteri; order Clupeiformes; family Engraulidae; genus Engraulis; species Engraulis encrasicolus. The sequence goes on from NC_085864.1 coordinate 48,586,243, forward strand.
TAGTGAAAGAATTGATGAGGTAAATGTCATAAGGCAGTTTTTAGATGGTGTGCAATTTCGTGTCTGGTGTTCGTCCAACCCTCATGTTCTGCTGTACTATTGGAAACATTTCTTCAGGATTAATTGAGTTTTTCTGCTGTACTCTACTAGATTTTCAGAAACATTGGGCATTGACTCACCTAAATAGGGTCAGGATCACAGGTCAAAAGTCTAATTTCATTCGCCAAAACACCAAATAATCCTTTGTATTGCAATACTGCATGACATGTGTGTTCAGGGTTTTCTGGGAAAGTGTTGTGTACTTGTATACTTGTCCTGACTTCAAAATAGAGGTGGTGTGCTTTGTCAACACTGAGTTTAAATGCTTAATTAGTACCAGCATTGTGCTAGAGTAAGTTCATGTGGCATCCTTTCATAGCTTTATTGGGTTTCCAATGGGAAATTGCATTGCAACCAAGTAAGTTGATAACTTAATTAGCAATGACAGAAAGAGACCTCAAGGCCCTGCACACAATTTGCCTGATACCTTCCCCTACTTGTTCTGCCATTGCTTTGGGTAAGAGGTAGCATCCGATTCTTTAGTTGTTTGTTACTGTCGATTTTTTTTATAGTGCTAAAAGAATTTTAATGTGATGCATACAAATGCAAAGAGAATAAGAAACAAGTTCAGACTTAATTCATGGTTTGTAACATGAAGAGAGTAATATGACACGATGCATAGCCAACTCTACTCTGTTCACCTCTGCTCTGGGTGTAAACGCTTTCACACGGGACCAAATAAATCAATATTGAAATTCTGATATGTTCTGGGTAATAAAACTTTCTCACACAGATGAAGTAACATAAGCCCACGCCATCAGCATGCTGTCACAGGCCTCTCCAAGTAATGCATCAAACGCCATTAGTCAAGGTCAGGGCTTTGGCCGGGCCTGGGACAAAGCCATCTAGTCCTAATCTTTCATTCCTTGCCTTTTGTGGATGCTGTCTTTTGTGAGATGCTGTTTTGCCTTTATGTGCCTCTATGTATTTGTGTCCTATGTAGTGCGTTTTGCGTCTTTGCTGCCTTCTTGGCTAGGGCTCACTTTGAAAAGAGACAGTTTCCTCAACGTGACTACCTTAGTAAAATAAAGGAGAAATAAGATCTGCAAGCCCCCTCCCCCAATAGCCTACATATAATGTAATTGGGACCACAGACATTCTGGGGCTCCCCTTTCCCTGGGCCCCTTTTGCGCGTCCCTATCCCCTTTGCGGGTCCCTGCCCTGTCGGCTTCCCTGCTCATGGTTACACAGGCTCTTTGCTGGTGGGAATATTATTATTTGGGACAGGCCAGATCCTATGTACTTTGATGTGGATGCACATGACTGCCCTTCATCTGAGAACACATCATTCCTCAACAGTAACCTGCATCAAGGTTGCACCAAGCAGTTGATCCCCTGTAGCTGAAATGCAATCAGTTACTGTCTTACCCAAGCCATACTGGTCCAGGCAAGACATAAAAGGAGACTTCTGGCAACTTCTGAGATGTTGTTACAAAACGTAACATAAAAGGGACACAAAACGGAAAAACGGTATAGAAAAGATATTTATTATATGGAGTCTAGGGGTGAAACAGAACGAGGAGCCGAGCTCCTTGTAAAACAGAACCAAAAACGCTTTCAAAAAGCCAGCAAAGGTGAAGCAAAAGCACGGTAGTCAGCGCACAGGGGAAGCGACAGGCCGGATGCTCGGAGGAGAAGGAGGAAAGGTCATCCACCCTCCAGTTATAGGCGCCGCTCCTCCCCAAGCCACAGGTGTGGCAATTGATCAGCGCCGCAAATCTAACAAGGGACAATAATCAAATTAACGGGCAAACTACCCGGAGGTAACACCCCCACCACAAAAATGGCGACCATAGTCGTCAAAAAAAACAAAAGACGTAACAATAGAAATGGGAAGGTGCATAATAGCATGCAAAAAATGCATGCTGTTATGCACCAACAGGCAAACATTTTACAGGCATGGCAACGCTGCACAGTCAAATGTGACAAATTGGTTGGCAGCGCTGCCAACATCTCTGAATTCTTTAATCGGCCCTGGACAACGCAGCGCAAGGGGGCTGCGGAGAGTAGGACAACAGGTGAATCACGTGGCGCAAGAGTGTGATAAGGCTTCAGCATGTTTATGTGGCAAACGTGAGAGCTGAAGCGCTTACCGGCAGTAGCAATCACATAATTCACATCAGACAGTTTCTTTTCGACACTGTAAGGACCAACGTATCTGGCCTGGAATACAGAACCCGGAATAGGCATTAACGCCAGAACCAGAACCACCAAAACCAGAATACCAAAACAGGTTACGAGACTTATCATCAGCTTTTTGTTGCTTAAACAGCTCAGATGGGGACAAGGACAAGTCAGGGCCGTCGTGCAGTAATTTCGGGATTGCCGAATCGAACACAATTTTGCTATTAGGACCTTTTGCCTTGAGCCTAACGCATGCCTCTGGCTTCAACATGGATGTGTCAGCTAGAACGACGTCTGGGTCCGCTTTGGACTCGACAGCCTTTCTAGCTTGGGCACGCTTCACTACATTGGCGGAAAGCACACCAGGATGCTCGCGCGCACACTGATCGGGCGTGTCGGATACCGACGATGTGGTCACTACTTCGAGCGGCGCATCACAGCTAAACACTTCACCACGGCCAATGTCGTTACCCAGCACTAGTGTGACGCCTGGGACGGGTAAAGAGTTATGGACAGCAACAGTCACTTCGCCACTAACAAGGCCAGACCGCAATAAAATACGGTGGAGAGGCATCTTGGATACCCCCTTTCCAATGCCACGAACCAGCACGCTACTGCCTGTGGCAGTGCGCGCTGACAATGGCAGGATCCCCTGTAGAAGGATAGTTTGATTCGCACCGGTGTCGCGTAACATGCGTAATGGCACTGGAGAGACACCGGACACGGTCCCTTCTAACAGGAATGGTTCATACAACGATTCGTCTACGGTTGTGACATTATCGAAACAACGCTGTAGGGGCGAAAGTGTGTGCACCAAACCAGCACTCTTAGTGTTACCATCTCTCGCACGTTTGCACATCAATTTAGGGCAATCAGCTATGACATGGTCAGGTTTACTGCAGTAGAAACAGCCTGGCTTATCGGACGGTACAGACGGCGACGTTGTGCCATTGCGATTACTAGACACAGGAGACAATGGGCGAGGTCTGGCATAGGCACGGTCCTGATGGATGAGAGTGTACTCATCCGCCAGGACACATGCAACGGACAGGGTTTTCGGTTTCTGCTCACTGACATGTGTTGCAACAGAAGGCGGCAAACAGTCGATACATTCCTCGAGAAGAATTAACTCGCGTAGTTTTGCTCGGTCATCTGCTTTGACTACAGCACACCAACGATCAAACGAAGTTTCCTTCTTCCGGCCAAACTCGACATATATCTGATCCGCTTTCTTTCGGAGCTTACGGAATGTCTGGCGATACGCCTCGGGGGTTAACTGGTAACCGCGCAGAATGGCATCTTTTACATCGGCGTAGATGACACTATTCGCAACTGGGAGAGACGAGTAAATTTCCTGGGCTTTCCCAGTCAAAACACATAGGAGGAGAGAGGCCCATTGGTCTTTTGGCCACACTAAGTTGGTTGCAACCCTCTCAAAGTGCGGAAAATACCACTCCACGTCCGTCTCAGAGAAGGGGGGCACCAATTTGATATTCTTCGCGTTTTGTTTTTGCCCTTTTCCGCTTCTAATTTTAGGCGGTCACGCTCCAACTCTAGCTGCTGTTTTGCAAGTTCTGTCTCTAATTCTAAACGTCGCTGCTCGAGGTCTAACTCTCGCAGACGGATAGTTTCAGAGGGACTATGCGGAGCGGAGGGAGAAGTCGGTGATGTGTTTTTGACTGGCGTACGAGGTGGCAATACCCCAGTTTCGGCAAAGACGTCGAAGAGTTTCCTTTTAATGCTATCTTTGGTCTTCTGCTCCTCAGTGTCTAACGCAATGTTGTATTGTTTGGCCACTTCCAACAATTCGGGTTTGCTAAAACGATGCAGTTTAGTGCGTGACGGGGATTCAACAAAACCTTTGATGGCGGCCATGATTACTAATGATAACGAACAGCTGATCAATCACGGATAGTCGTAACAATTCGAGTGTGCATAACAAACTGGCAATTAAACAGGCACACAGATTAACTAAATGCTCCCGAGCCAAGTAGCAGCAAGTCAAGGCCAAATAGGCGTTGAACTGGAGCTACAAACAAGCTACAATTAAGTAGCAACAGGTGGTCAATTAAGACAGGCACAGACGTGCAGACAGGACCACAAAAAACAAACTTCCCAAAAAAAACAGGCAGTTTGGCACATGCATGGGGGGACAAGTGGCGAGTGAAAAATACCTGGGCGAGGGTGGGTCCTACTCTACTCCTACTCTGTAAAAGAGAGAAAACAAGAGCCTATCTGACTGCGTTTCTTCTTTGGCATACCCAGCTCGAGGCTTCAGGGAGCCCCCTCCTGGGATAGTCACAAAAACGACTGAGAAAAGGAAAAAGAAAAACACCCAAGTCCAAAAGCGAAGGCAGCACTCACCACGGGGAAAAACTGGGGAAAACACGGCACGGCCAAAATGCGAACAAGACTACAAAAAGTTGCGAAGGGATGCGAGAGGTCTAGGGGGGGGGAAATATCCCGGACGAGCCCCCAATATGTTACAAAACGTAACATAAAAGGGACACAAAACGGAAAAAACGGTATAGAAAAGATATTTATTGTATGGAGTCTAGGGGTGAAACAGAACGAGGAGCCGAGCTCCTTGTAAAACAGAACCAAAAACGCTTTCAAAAAGCCAGCAAAGGTGAAGCAAAAGCACGGTAGTCAGCGCACAGGGGAAGCGACAGGCCGGATGCTCGGAGGAGAAGGAGGAAAGGTCATCCACCCTCCAGTTATAGGCGCCGCTCCTCCCCAAGCCACAGGTGTGGCAATTGATCAGCGCCGCAAATCTAACAAGGGACAATAATCAAATTAACGGGCAAACTACCCGGAGGTAACAGATGTGGAAACTATAATAATATATATCAATCGAGACTTTACAATAAGCATTACAGTGACAACACTGTATATAAATGAGTGACATTTCCTGAGAGCCGTAGATTATCAAGAAAATTAAAGGTGACTGGCAGGTAATTTCAATGCAGTGGATGTAGTTTTCTATGTAGCCCACATCACAATTGTTTATGGCTCTCAGTATGAAAAACTAAATGAATGAATGAATGAATGAATGAATGAATGAATGAATGAATGAATAGGAATAAGGCATTCCTGCCCCATAAGCCCAAGATCGCCAGTCTGGGTACTCTCTGTGCTGTGGCACACAGGGCGGTAACACTTCCTTTGAAGGGTTCTACATGAGGCTATAAAATCTTATCTTACTGGTATGTAGCCTAGACCCCTTCATGTAAAATGTTACCAACCCAACCCAGTTCAAATTAAATTGTTTTAGTTTTTATGTATACAGAAGGAGGGCATGGCAAGTGCCAGTCTGCTTTTTTGCAAAATCACAATTCCTTTAAGACCTGCTGCCTGTAATAAAGCAATAAAGATGAGGGCCGACTAATAAAGATATGAAATGACCGGTCACCTTTTAGGCCCTACCTGTTAATCACCCTGTACTTTGCTCACCCAGTGGAGCTGTGCAACCTAGTCATTAAGTCATCAGTGACATTTGAGGAGCAGTTAAATTACGCAGCCATTAAATCATTAAACCAACAACATTTTAAGTAGCCTATGATCGGCTAAAACACAGAGTATGATAACACTGCACTGTCTTTTGTGCTTTCGCTCCAAAAAATAAAGAGAAAAAAGAAGAGTATCCAGTCAGCAGTGTTTAATGAACTTTTCATATTGAGATTTACTGCCTTACACCTGCACCTTGACAACTGAAGGGCTGTGCACAAAAACTTCCCTTTGATCATTAACGGCATAACAAGGTTTTATGAAAACAAATCACCCTATACCATTACATTATTGTTATTTACTTAAAAAAAACATTAGTATTGCTGTAAAAGAGCTTGGTGGCAAAGTAGTGCTAAATAAACAACTGATGATGATGATGATGATGATGATGATGATGATGATGATGATGATGATGCTCCTACTGCTGCTGCTGCTGATGATGATGATACGATACGATATTAGACTTTATTGTCAGTTTTCACTGAAAATCTTTTTGAGTCCCTGAGTAACACTCGCTTAAGACAGGACATACACGTAACATCACATCACAAGACTATTGCACAACTGACAAAAAACAGAAACAAGACAAAACAAAACAAAAAAACAGAGGACACAGGCCTATATACGGACATACATGCATACATACGTTACATACAACACACATAACTTGAAGATCCTACCAACATGGAGCGATAACTCTATGCAGTCTTATGACTGATTTAACAAAATAATCGATTGATGCATGAATGCATCGAATTAATGCATGTTTAAGTCTGTTGCGGTTGAAGCGGGGAACTCTGAAACGACTATTTGAGGGTAATGGCTGGTATTCTTGGTAAAGGGTGTGTGTGATGTCAGTAGAGATGCAAGTGGCCAGTCGGAGCATGCTTTTGTTTAGAGCTTCATGGAATAGGTTTGGTATGGGCAGTTCAGTGATCTTAGAGCAGATTTTAATTTTAATGATGATTTTAATTGATGATGATTATGATGTGGCTGCTGCTGCTGGTAAAGATGATGATGATGATGATGATGATGATTACTTCTCCTTTAGTTGTTTGAGGAACTTGTATATACGTAAACATTAGCCATAGTAAGCTGCAATGACAACACATATATCGTCTTTTATGTCTGTGTGTAACAGTACATAATATGCAATGTAAAACACAATAGTCTGAGCGAATTAGCCAAAAAAAGGGTCAAAGGTGGAAGTAAATAAAGCGAAAGCATATTTGGTATCATTTGAATCGTTGTTTTCTGTAGATTACGAATATTTGGTGCCTACAGCGCAGATTTGTACAGAAAAAAAGTTATGGAGCTTTGAATGGAGCATGGTACAATCATTCTTGGCTCAAAAACGATTGTGAGCACATCTTGATATTAGTTAATATCTCCTAAGTAAATTGAAAGATATTCATCAAACTTGGTGTATTTACCCACTATGTGTCATTGAAAAGTTACAATGACAATTTAGGTCAAGAGGTCAAAGGTCAAGGTCATAAAGGGTTACATATGGAAATGACATGCCGTATTGAGTTCATGTATCCGAAGCAGGCTAATGGTTGTTTACACTCAAAGGTTGAAGTAAATAAACCGAAAACATATTTGGTATCATGTAAATCGCTGTTTTCTGTAGATTAAGAATATATGGTGCCTACAACGCAGATCTGTACAGAAAAAAAAATACGGCGCTTTGAATGGAGCATGGTACAAACATTTTTGGCTCAAAAACGAATGCTAGCACATCTTAATATTAGCTAATATCTCCTAAGCCAGTAGAAAGATATTCATTAAACTTGGTGTATTTACCCACTGTATGTCCTTGAAGACCTACAATGAATATGGAGGTCTAGAGGTCAAAGGTCAAGGTCACAAGGGGTCTCACAGGGAACGAACATGCAGTATTGGGTTCATGTTTCCAAAGCAGGCTAATGGTTCTTCACACTTAAATTTGAAGTAGTAACTAAGTGAAAGCATATTTGGTATCAATTGTATTGTGGCCCTGGTGAGTCCCTATGTGGAGCACATTGACTTAATGACCCTCTTTTATATAGAAGAATAAAAAAATCGGTTTGCCATTTCTGTAGGCAAATGTGCCAAACTGTTCAGTAACTGACAGCCAACTTCCCATTTGTCCTTCCCTTCCCAGAGTATCAACTTTACCCTTCTACTTTTGTGTCATATATTGATATGCCTATACATGGTCAGTAAAAATAGAAGTCTACACATGCATTTTTTTAGCGAAATATCTTATCAGTTGGCATATTTTTCATATATGTACATATTTGAACATTGTGACAGTTTTGCCATTGTAATGCCAATGCAGTCTGACATTTGAGCTATCTATTATGATCAAATAAAGTTGCTTTGCATGTGCATGTTCATTTAAAAGATGTATGTTAAGTAATAACAAAAAAAAAAGTAAAAAAAAAAAAAACGGAATACCGTAGGAAGCCATAAAGGGCATGTATAAGGATTGACATGTATTGCATTATCTACATTTCGTATGAAAAGGGTAACCCCTGTATTGTGATATGTATTGTATTGTGAGGTTGTTGACAACACCCAGCCCCAAAAGCCACATTGTAATTTCCTATATAGTGCAGTAAGGGATGCACAGGATTGTTCAAAGTCAAGCAGCCACACCACGGCCTCTGACAAACTTTCTAAACTTTGTTTTTAGAAGATGGGACTGATTTAAAAAGCATAACTTCTCCCTCTCTCACTCCCTTTCTATTTCTTGCTCACACACACACACACACACACACACACACACACACACACACACACACACACACACACACACACACACACACACACACCTCAATTTCCTTGCCAAAAAACGTTTAAAACACATATAAGCCCACATGCCCTCTCTCTTTCTGTCTTTTTGCCTGGGATGAATTTCAGTATTAAGTTGTACTCAGTAAGCTTAATGTCTTGATTCATTATTTTCCATATCACTGCCATGGATGATGAAATAGGGCTAGAAGAGGGATCTGGCATACGTGCAGATCTTTGCATTATATGTCAGTGTGGAGGTGATCTGTCATCTTGTTCCACTGGATTGCAAAAGCTGATTGACTATAGCATTGCTATAGGCAACAACACACTTACCACATTTTGTACTGCTAAATTGGAAGACAATGCCAGCATTAATATACACAGAAAATGCCAGAGGGTAGTGGGCAACACCTTATTGACCATTAAACGCAAAGCAATGCGGACCACTGATAGCAGTGATGCAAAGACAAGGAAAATTACAAGAGCATATAAAGATGTGTTTGACTGGATGAAGCAATGTATGTATTGTGGGAAATACTGCAATGATCAGTTAGACAAAAATGTTTCCCAGGTCATGACTATGGAGTATATAGATCGTGTTCTTTCAGTCTGTGCTGAACAAAATGATGCATTGTCAGAAGAGGTGAGATGCAGGGTTATCAACTGCATTGATCTGGTACAAGCTGAAGCAGAGGTATCAAGTGGATCAAAGACCATAATTGATGGAGGAGCCCTACTGCATAGGCTGAAGTGGATACCTGGGCAGACTTTTCAGGAGTTGTTTCAACATTATGCATCTTATCTGAAGACAAAGTATGGACAATGTCATGTGGCCTTTGATGGCTACGAAAGTGGCCCCTCAACCAAAGATCATGAGCACTTGAGGAGATCTGCAAAGATAGCCCCAAACATTACTATAAGCAGTAATGCAATTGTTCAAGTAACACAAGAGGCATTTTTCAGAAATGAGTCCAATAAATGCAAGTTCATAAATGAGCTGGCCAAGGAATTGAGAGAATATCAGATTTTCGTACAGCAAAGTGATGGCGACGCAGATGTTTTGATAGCTGAAATGGCTTTGAGGTTGTCAAAAGAGCGAGAGTCTGTAGTTGTCGTTGCGGATGACACTGATGTCTTCTGTATACTGCTGCATCATTGGAATTCGACCATGGGTGACATATTCTTCAGATCAGAAAGGAAAGGCCGGCAGAGGAACCAAAGAGAAGATCAAGTATGGAATATGCGTGATGTTTCAATTGCCAACCAGTCCATCAAGGAACACGTGCTCTTCATTCATGCCTGGGGAGGATGCGACACCACTTCTGCAACATGTATGCAAACTTCTGTTACTACAGCAAGCTTGTTTAAAATGAGCTATCATGTTGTTTTTGATGTACTGAAGGTTTGTTATAGGGATTGGGTTTTATTACATCACTTATGAACTGAAACTATTACTTTAAATCTTGTACTAGTGCAGATGTTTGGCAGTAGTCTGGCTCTGCCATCCAGTCGCTCTAGGTACTCCCAGTCAAGATTGTTCTCCGTTGTGGTACCCAAGTGGTGGAACAGTCTCCCAGAGGCAGCAAGACTAAGCACATCTCTTGCAGCCTTCAAAAAACAACTAAAGACATTCCTCTTTCGAGAGAATCTACTAGACTAATGCTTGAACTGGCCTTGCCCCAGGGCAGACTCCTGACATGATGTTTAGTTTAGTTTGTGAGTGTGTGTTTGTGTGTGTGTGTACTCGTTATTTCCTCTTTATTAAAAAAAAAAAAAAACTAACCCCTCTTTGCAATTGCACTTGTTGTTTTGTATATCTCCTGTGCACTTTGTATTTGCTTGTGATGTTGGCTTGATTATGTCCTCTTTTGAAAGTTGCTTTGGTTATAAAGTGTCTGCCAAATGCAATGTAATGTAATGTAATGTAATGTAATGTTTGGAGTTTTATAAAAGCATATTATTTTGATTTTCAAAGACAACTGCATGAACATAGGATGTAAAGCAGTGTTTCCCAACCTTTTTTGTCTTGTGTACCCCCAAGCCTTTTCGTTGTGCCATGAGTACCCCCGAAGTCAAGTTTTATACCGATTTCTCTATCCCAATGTAACTGAGCTACATGTATTTGATAAAATTACATGATGTTTCCAAGTACCCCCTGCAGTGTGCTCGCATACCCCTAGTGGTACACGTACCCCTGGTTGGGAAACACTGATGTAAAGGTTGAAACAACTGTTATTTTGATATAGAAAATACACTCCATTGTGTTTTAATCAGTGTCTTTGTCTTTTTATGTCAATTCACATGTTAATGCTTTAAGCTGTTACTGTAAGATGTGAGCTACATTAAGCGGTAACCTCATGACCTTTGACCTCTACTTTTGACCTTATGACCTTTAATACCTTATAATTACCTTATTATATTACCTTTAATACCTTTAATAGCAGTTTATGTATAGGGTTGATGAGCTGTTGTGGGTTTAATAACAATCTTTCAATACATTTGAGAGGTAAAAAAACTGATATTTTATGTCAAGTATGACCTTGCGTGACCTTGACCTTTGACCCCCGAGACATTAACTCCTCCTACTTTCATCAAGAACTTATGGTGAGTAAATATACCAAGTTTGGAAAAGATCCTTTCACTGGTATGGAAGATATCAGCTAATATACCTATTGGTGACATCATACGATTTTAGCCCAAAATGCATTATAATGTGTTACATTCAAAGCTGAATAACTTTTTTTCTGTACAAATCTGTGCTGTAGGCACCTGAAATTCTTATTCTGTATAAAATTACGGAAAGATTGATACCTAATATGCTTTCGCTTTATTTACTTCCACCTTCAAACCTAATTCGCTCAGACTACAATAGGCCTATGTAATATGGATGTGAGGATGTAGTTCAGGACTGTGGCCAGTAGGTGGTGGTAGAGGGCGGGTGAGGAGGCAGCAGACAGGATCTTGTCAGTGGAGCAGATAGGAGACACTTGGCAACACCTGAGGTAGTAATGGACTTTTCCCAGTCCCCTCTTATTCTCCTATACGGCAGGCCTAACTGCTAATCCACGCCCTCTCTCTCTCTCTCTCTCTCTCTCTCTCTCTCTCTCTCTCTCTCTCTCTCTCTCTCTCTCTCTCTCTCTCTCTCACACACTCACTTACTCACTCACTCACTCACACACACACACACACACACACACACACACACACACACACACACACACACACACACACACACACACACACACTCCAATGCACACACAGTCTTACACTGAATGGCAAACTAGCGTTGATGGGTATCATCACATGAATACAGGAAGACAGGGCCGGATTATGCACAGGCTAGATATGGCTGCAGCCTTGGGGACCCCACCTGCCAGGGTGCCTCTGATTGGTCAAAAGCGAAAAAATGCAGAATTATGACAAGGTGCAATATTGAAAAAAAATCCTCTATCTTGTTGAGAACAGTTGGTAGAGATGTTATCCTTAATTCCCAGCTCGTAATTATGACACGGTCTATGTAACTGTGTCACGAAATTTGCCATCCGGGGGCCCCTACAGCCACCTGTAGCCTAGGGGCCCCAGGCTATCTTAATCCAGCCCTGCAGGAAGACTAGTGTAAACCAACAGTTGTCTTTTTTTCTGGCTGCCTTTATTCTGCCTACGTAAATAACCAGTCTATACAGTGTTTGCATTTGGTGTCTGAGCAAACCAACCACTGTGTGTGTGTGTGTGTGTGTGTGTGTGTGTGTGTGTGTGTGTCAGTCAGTGTTGGCACCAAACCTTTGCCCTCCTATTAGAAAAAGAGAGATTGATGTTTTGGGATGGCCCAGCCAGAATACCTGAGTCCAGACCTGAATACCACTGAGCATCTGTGGGGTGATCACACGAAAGCTGTTCACAAGAGATGCCAATGCAAGCTGTCAAATTTTGAAATCGCTTTGGAAAAAAAGTGAGCAAATACCACCAAGATGTGCCCTGTTAATAGACTCTATTTGTAATTTTCCATTTAAAGATTTAATGGTACACTGTGCAGGAAATGGTCAAAAAAGGTACTGTAACTATGCTAGTCATTGAAACTGGGCTGCCTATTGCCACATTTGATATTGTCATGAAAGTGTACTAAGTAATAAACTAATATTTCCTGGTCCAAGTACAGTCATTTTTGCAGCTAAAAATGACTATTTTTTGGAAATTCAAAATGAAGATCCCCCTTTTCATGTATGCATTTTTCCAGTCATAATGAATACTTAGAATTTGATGGTGGTGGTAAGTATTCATGAAAAAGGTAACAATAGTGAATGGGCAGCATGAATTCTGGAAATAAACAACTAAAAATCTCACACAGTGTCCCTTTAAGTTTGTTTTTCAATTGCATGTACATGGTTATAGAGTATATTAAAGGTGGAAAAATGTGAACATATTTATGTTGCCTTAATTTTCTTACACGAGGAAAACCTGGTATTTTAACAGGCGTGTGTAGACGTTTAATATCCACAGCAGGCTTGTACGAAATTCCGAATTGAAAGAATTTCAATTCAAAGTAATGCCATAATATGAACACTAGGTGGTGGTGTTCTATGTACTTTCAATGGGTGGTGTAGATTAAATTCAAAGAAATTCAAGGTATTGACACCACCTAGTGTTGGTATGATGGCATGACTTTGAATTGAAATTCATTCAATTCGGAATTTTGTACAAGCCTGATCCACAGTATAGTTCCCTTTAAGCAAACCCAACTCTGTCCTCTTTAAGTGGACCAAAAAGTAAACCAACAATCATATTTTAGCGCATTGTACCGAGACCCTGCTAGCAATGGTCTTAGTAGTGGTTTTCAGGTCGACAAGAACGGAGCCGGTGCTGCCGGTGCCCACATCAGTTACGTTCAGCACTAAACTGCTAACCACCCGTGTTCACACCGGGCTCTGAAAGGTAACTAATAATGGTAGACATTGCAGTAACTATACGGATGGGTGGAGCAGGATGCTAAAAGTAAAATATGTCTGTCATCATTACAAAGTACAATGACCGAAAGTTAAACATTATAATTGACCTGAAACTACTCTGTGTACATTAAATATTGAGCTCGATGTAGCCAGCCGGGTTTCCACGGTGAAGAGTGCGTCTCGTGGTTTTGGCAAAGGACCAAGGCGCCTTCACAATCATATCTGCAGGTGGAACACCTGAGGGCATCCTAAGAAAACAACAGTTATTCCTCTTGGGCAAACAGGAGTTTCCTTCAAATAGGCAGCATATTTTCAATCAAGAACCAGTGTTGCCAGATTGGGCGGATGTCCGCCCAATTGGGCTACTCGGAATGAGCGTCTGCGGGTAAAAATCTGAAAAATGGGCCATCTGGCGTTTTTTTCAGCCGTTTTGGGCCCATAGAAGTCAATGTAACTTGTGGAATTTGGGCGGAATTTAGCGCATTTTGCCGGTTTTTGAGAAGCTTTTGGGCGGGATTTGGTCAGACGCATCTGGCAACACTGCCAAGAACAGCCATAGCATCCTCCTCAACCAGAATAAACATCTTCGGTCCCGAGGTAGACAGTACATATACATCTCAGAGGAGAGACAACACATCTTCAGCTTAGTCTTCGACAACCACCGCTCACCTGTTTCAGAACCATGGTGAGTGTCTCCCTTCTTTACTATCTTCCATGTGTGTGTGTGTGTGTGTGTGTGTGTGTGTGTGTGTGTGTGTGTGTGTGTGTGTGTGTGTGTGTGTATTTGTGTGTGCGTGCCTGCGTACTTGCATGTGTCTATTTGTCTGTTCATGCCTGTCTTATCATGTCTGTATGTGAGAGAGGAGAGCAGTAAAGAATTAAAATGAATGGTTTTCACCTGTGTCTGCTGTCCTGTTTACCTCTGCAGGTGTGTGTAGGAGTGAGGGGCATTGTCCTGATGGCTCTACTGGCCCTCCTCATCGCAGGGGTTCAGGGGGGCTTGTAAGTTATTTGGCACACACACACACACACACACACACTAGGGATGGCGAAAATGTTAAAATATCTTAACCGGTTACTGAGACTCAACCGGTGGTTAACCGCTTAACCGGCAATCTTAAAGGATATAACGTTCGCGTGCCTGATAGGCACAGCACTGAATTTTTAAAATTTTATTTTTCACATGAGCCTTTCTTTTTGCTGCTCAGACAAGACCTGTCATGTGCAGCCAGTATCGCCAGATGGAAAATGCTGAATTATCGTACCAAAACCTCAAAATTATAGTTTTTGGGGGCTTTTTGGGAGTAAATTATTATTATAATTATTATTACCGGTTAACCGGTGGCAGAAAATTTAACCGGTTATCGTTGATCTGGTCGACTATCGATTAACCGGTTACCGGTCAACATCCCTAACAAACACACACACACACATAGAGAAGTTTCATATGCAGGGTAGTCCCTTTGAGAGTAGTTACACCGGTTTGTACTCCACAACATCTAAGCTCTAGTCTAGAGGTAAACTACTGAACAACGTGTGTATTGATAGACAAGATGTTAACACTGTTGTCTGAAACTGATAACTGAGACAATCTCATAACCTGAAGAAGATGTTGGGTCAAAACGGCTGTGTCTGAAACAACCACACACCAAGACAAATGAAGTTTAACTGAAGTGGATAGCTCCATGGGTGGCACCACTATCCTTTGACTTCATTATTTTTTGGTGGGAGTAGTGCAAGTTCCCCTGGTTTGGTGGTAGGAAGTCCCACTTCGACTAGCGTTACAGTACACTTTTTGTAGTGGGAGGTAGGAGTCCCATTTCCCACTAGTTTGGACTGGGTCTGGAATGCACCATAAGCAACTAGACTTCTTCTTGGAGGTTGGAAAACAAATGGTTCCTTATCTAATGAGCTCAATGGCTTTCTGGTTGATGTACATACATAAGAGAGTAAATTATTTGGTCATTCTTCCCACTTTTCTCCACTTGTCACATCATGTCAATATGTGAAAAGTTGTTTTGTTCATTCCTCCATTAAACAGATGACAGCCTCTGGTGGTGATAGGCTGATGTCACATGCAAAGGTTATCAAAGTTGATGTATCTCTTTCCAGAAGCCTGATTTGTTACTGATAAACAGTTTAAAGGTCAACTTCCGATAAAACACAGTTTTACGCACTCCTTTTGAAAATCGGACGATCAGCCCAAGTGAAACTCACATGCAAGGCTCTCATAGCGGTGCGTCACCTCGGCTGGCTGTATTTCCCGGTGTTTCCCAATTAACATAAACAATGCAGAGAAATGAGCAAATCACAAAAGCCTTTCTGTGTTGCGCCACATCGAAAGAAGGCATTGCCAACAAAGGTTTAAGTCGACCCATTTTTCTAAAAACATGTCGGTCATTTTTTCTGCTTGTTTTCAAAACCAGCCTGGTGGTCCGAAACCTTGCTTAGCTTAGCTATCACCTGGTTGCTTCTCTCAGATACACACAGAGCACAAATCCTCATACATACAGCTGTCCCACTCTGGTCGGTTCATGCCTGAAGCTCGCCTGGGGTCACTGTCTAAAGAGCACAGCCCTGAATGCAGCCTGCACGCCTCCGTTGGCGCCCCTATAGTGCAGTACCACACGGGGAAGTGGCGACTCTGACTTTAGATGATCTCTCCGCAGAGCAGGAGGAGGAAGCCAATCAGAGACCGTTTTAGACGACAAATCCGGAAGACCCTCTCGTTTCTCCACAAGCCACCTTGCTAGCTTGCAAAAACGGCTTGAAACAAAGCATCCAGAACGTTTTTTAACACAGGACCAACGCGTAACACATTTAATAACAATGGGGAACACAGCAATATTTATGAAATGACGTTGAGAGGACATCTTTAAGTGAGACTAAAACTCAGATACTCCAACAGCAAGACTAATGTAATCATCCAATACATCCAGACACAGTAAAGACATTTAACATTCACCACAGTGTTTGTAGTGTGTGAACAGCAGTACGTGTTAACTGGGTATTCAGCGGGGGATCTCACTCATTTCTTAAGATGCTGAAGGGAGGCATTCTTAGGACATAGAAAAAGATGAAGATTTCACTGATCTTGTGTAGCATTCTTTCACATTTGTGTGTGTGTGTGTGTGTGTGTGTGTGTGTGTGTGTGTGTGTGTGTGTGTGTGTGTGTGTTTGTGTGTGTGTTTGTGTGTGTGTTTGTGTGAATTTGCCTTTTCTCTAAAAAAAGGTATCAACCATCTGGAGCAGGGTCTGTGGAACGCCTTCAGTTTGCTGCAGCGGTCAACGTCCAAGACAGATATTGTAGCCTCAAATTTGATAACAATTTTCTTCATGGAGAGTCCAGTGCAACTGTCAAACAAGAGCTCAGCGAACATCACCTCTATGAGGGCCAAAAGCTAGTTGCTGCCACTCCTAAGGGTGCTGGTTCAACACAACAGCGGTGCACTCAGAGCGCACGTTGCTAATTGGTGACAACAACCACCCCGTGACACCCATTCAGAACTTGCTGAATAAGGACAAAGACGGCTGTGCCGTTTTCTACACCTACAACTCCCCATGCCTGGACTACTGTCTGGACAAAGACAAGGACGATAACGAGTACAACAGGGAAAGAATACAAAATGAGCGAAATGAAAAGAACAGACAGAAAGGGAAGCCTGTTAAGAAGGCAGACCCTGCTGTAGAGAAGTGCATCCTGAACTCCCTCAGTGTACTGACCAATCATAAAGGTCTGAAAGCCTTTGTTTTCAGTCAGGTGTATCGAAAGGACATTGGCAACAAGAAGTTGGCCAAAGCACTGAAGGAGGTGGCAGAGAAGGTCCCCCTTTTCAGGTGCAGCGGAGGCTCCTGTGTCCAGTGTCTGAGTGGCAATCAGATTGTTAAACAATGCCTGTCCAATTAAGATTGTTACAGCTGTGCCCTGCAGAACACCCACTATATTCATCTATATCAGTGTTCCCCAACCTTTTTTGTCTTGTGTACTCCCTATGCTTTTTTGTTGTGCCATGAGTATCCTGTGACTTGTGTTCTATATTGCTTTCTCTATCACAAAGTAACTATGCTCCATACATTTGTAAAAGTTACATAGCTCCAAGTACCCCCTGCAGTGTGCTCGCGTACCCCTAGTGGTACACGTACCCCTGGTTGGGAAATACTGGTCTATATCTCTGGATTTCATTATTTTATATTCCATTTCCTGACAGGAGCATTGATTGATATTCGTAGAATAGACAGAGATCATCTGTTATCATCGGTTACTTATAATAAATGTGAGCATTACAAATCTACAATGTTCTGCTGTTTGTGTTGTGTGTCTACTGTATATTATACAGTAGCCTATATAGCTCCGGGATACGGCATCAACTGTATGTGTGTGCGTGTGCGTGTGTGTAACTGTAATACTTTCAGGAAAATAACAATGTTTGAGGATAATAGCAACATAATCCATTGTAAGTATGTAAATAATAAAGAATAATCTTTGAAAGCAGTGTGTCAGACAACTGCATGATCGACAAGTCTTGCAGTAGCGTATGAGCACCAGCAGATGGGAGCAATATGATTGTTGCTCCATGACTCATGTTCAAAGCTCAAGGCTTGTGGCCTCCCGGCACCCTGCTGCTTCCGTGGCGGAAACAATACAGATTGCCCGCTGTCAGCCTAGGCACAACCATTTTTTGGGGGGACATTTCTCCATTCAATATCCTGATAGAAAATGAGAAAATTACATTTGAATGGCACCAGATAATTCAGATATTGTTGAATTAAACCTCAATCGTCACTGACATCTTACACTGTCATCACGAGTCCACAAGCACAGGGAGAGGATGGGAGATTAGATATTGAAATGGACTTTACAGGTGCATGATTCTGGACACCTGCCCAGAGACAGTTTAGATTGAGACGGGACATATGGCGGCCATCTTGGTGACGCCTTCGGAGGGCTATTTCGCGATTTAAGCTGGGCTTACACCGTGCGACGTTTGCCCCGATTTTGCCCCGATTTGGCACTCGCACGACTTTTTGGGGAGTCGGACCAATTTCTTGCTCAATCTCAGATCAATCGTGAATCTCGCATCGTGCAGTGTGCATGGGGTAACGACAAGTGTTTTCCCCTCACGATAGTGCAATCGTACGGTCGCAAGTAAATCAAAATGGTTTGAAATTCTGGTCGTGGCTCGTGCGTAAATCGCACAGTTAAAGCAGTGCTACGACCCGATTTGACACTTCACATGCACAAATTAATAGGGCCGTGCGAGTCGCTGTTGAGCGCGACCTCATCTCCACCTCAGGTGCGCATGTTCCCTCCTTTGCAGACCGGGGAAACATGCCTGTCGCGTCGTACGGTGGAAGCATTTCGCTCGCATCCGACCGTCGGCTCGTGTAGTGTGAGGACGTGAGTCGTGAGTTGTGAACTTTTAAACAGTGAAATTCCATCGTGCAGTGTGAGCAGAAGCTTAAGACCCACGAGTGAAAATATCGCACAGTGTATGCCCGGCTTAAGTAGACCAGATCTGAGAGTCAATGGGAAAAATGAATGGGGAAACTGAGTATATGACGGGAGGGAACCCAGCGGTTGTGAAAACCATATGGTTGAAACCACGGTGAAAAACGGATCAATCTAGACTACTTGGTTGTGTCATACGAGTCAAAATAAAGCTTTTTAAGCAGCTTTTCTCACGTTTTTTTTTTGACAGAGCGCAGACGCAGTAGTTCCATAACGGCACGAGAGCAACGGCTTTTCACAACTGAGCATGCGCAACATTTTGCGTGCGCCGATGCAGCCAGATGATTGGATCAGTATTATACTCCAATGTACAGTGTTTAATGATAGATTTACAGGACGATACGGTGTCCCCTAAAAGGCATGATGTCACTGGGGGCAGGTCAGAGATTTTTTTAGGAAGGGGAGATAGGACAGAATCGTTAGGTGTCCATAGAAATCAACGGTGAAGATTCGTAACGCAAATATGGCGTCTACCCGCACATCTCCCGCCTTTCTGGTAACAAGAGCCAATGTGCCTGCTGAGCTGCGTTGCCAGTGATCCAATCATCTGGCTGCATCGGCGCACGCGAAATTATGCGCATGCTCAGTTGTGAAAAGCCGTTGCTCTCGTGCCGTTATGGAACTACTGCGCCTGCGCTCTGTCAAAAAAACGTGAGAAAAGTGGCTTAAAAAGCTTTATTTTGACTCGTATGACACAACCAAGTAGTCTAGATTGATCAGTTTTTCACGGTCGTAGTCAAACGCAATTTCACTCCTGTCGAATCCTGTCCCGTCACCCGTTACTAGATGTTGACAATAACATTCATTGTGACCTTGATTCTGATTTTTTAAAAAGGCTACTTACTGTAGAAGGAGAGTGTTTCCTAACCTTTTTGGTCTTGCATACACATTGAGCTTTCTTGTCATACCATGAGCACCCCTCACGCACACTATGCTCTATATCTATTCCTCTGTCAATGTGACTATGCCCCATACATTTACTATTGTTTGTTCTCCATGTACTCCCTGCAGTGTGTTCATGTACCCCTAGTGGTACCCGTACCTCTGTTTGGGAAACACCAGTCTATACTTTTCATGAACAACAGTCATCAGAAAATACAATACAGTACAGTAGGTCTATACAGTAATTCCCTGTTAATGTAGTTTAGGCCTGGTCTGGTCTTTGTGGACGTGACTATCGGCACTATGGTTATGCTGCAGCAGTTCTATAGGCCTACCCTTTTGGGGGCCCCAGGCAAAATATACTGTAGCACAGGGTTTCCCAAACTGGGGTGCGTGCACCCCTGGGGGTGTGCGACCTGCTACAAGGGGGTGCGCGAGTTGAATAGAGCAATGGATTAGATGTGGGTTTTTATACAAAAATTAAGGAACATTACGTTGTTTGTAATTGTTTTTTGGTGAATTGTATGCTGGAAGGATCCAGCTGAAGTGTCATTTATAACTCCTAGACTTGTTATGCAACAAGTTCCATTAATGATGGCAAAAAAAAACATCAGGTCTATTGGAAATCAGGATTGCCCAAAATGTGCGGCTGTGCAACATTTGCTTAGGGGGTGCGCAAACCACATTGAAATGTAAAAGGGGGTGCGCAGGGGGAAAAGTTTGGGAACCGCTGCTGTAGATATATACTGCCCTACAAAGGCAAAGTGGAGTAATTACATGAAACAGAGAAAATGGTTTCAAAGCCTTGGTATTAGGTTGGATATTGTATTTAGGCTACTGCAAATTTGACATAGCAACATCTCTAAAACATGGCACATTTAGACTGTAAGGCTTTGTTGCAAAATAAATGAGGTGTTATGACGACCATTTTCAGTTTAAACTCAATTTTGACAAAATATGAAGTTACTGCACTTTGCCTTTGTAGGGCAGTATAGATATATAACATTTGCAGCCATTTTTAATTACTTTCACTGATATTTACCATGGTGGGGCTGACTGCTGGGGGGCCCTTACAGAGGGACAATTTGATGGGGCCTTAGGGTAACTGCTACACACTAGAGCTCTATCTATATAACACAACTGGTCATGCTTCTGCCCAGCCCATGTAAAACTGCTTGGTAAAGTGTGACTTGCATCTGTCTGAGTTTAACACCACACTTGTAGACCATGGGGCGTATTCTTAGCCAAGCCGCGTTAGACCCCTGTAATCAGCAAACAAATTTCACTGCCCAAGATTTGCTGTGCCAGCCCAGGAGGGAGAAGAAGGAGTCACACACAGGAGCTGAATGCAAATCCGTGAAGCTCCATTAAAAGACGACAATTAAAAAAATAAAACAATCAAATCACTGATTCTTGAAAGTTTGGCAAAAACATGTCCCTGCAGTAAAATGCTAATTCTGTTGAAAATCAACTAAATTTTCACAAACAAAATGAATCCAGGTAATGGCCAAGGGGTCTGTTACACAAATACACAGTTGTTTGAAATATTTAAGTGTAATTTTATTACTTTTCATGGCTATAAACCTGTCCACACCCTGTAAAAACGCCTGTCCCAAGGACTAGCATCATCATTTCAATTGACTTAAAATACAAAAATCACTAACAGAATTGAACAATATCACCATGATGTGGAAGACCATATTAAAGTGGTTCTACAGATGTGCACATAGTGCATGTAAAACAATATTTACTATTGTTTTCTGATTGCTCAAAATGTGTCCACCATATTGGTCACCACCGTCAGATTTTTTCTAAAAGACAATAAAATCAGGTATGCACAAGGTAATTTTCATATCTGAGGACCCCTTTTCAAACATTTAGCTCTACTGCATACTTCACCATCACTGAAGCTCCTGTAAGTTTACTATTTTGTCCTCAATTTGTTAATTTGTTTGGACACTGGTACTGTCCCAACCATAAACTGTCAACACCGTCGGGGGTTTTAATGGTATTATATTACATTAATGTTAATTAATATATACTTTCTCAGAAAAGGTATGAAGCACCCAAGAAACAGAGCGAAAATGAAATGGCTAATGTGAACAAACAATGCATAATATGTAAAAGAGTGTTTTTTTGTCTCACACCGTCAGATGTCACCACCGTCAGATTTTGTTCCACTCATCATCTTGTTCCATATTTCACTAAATTGTGCTGGTTAATGAAATATTATTAGGCATGTTAGTAATAATTGTGATCCAAAATTATACTCTAGCCACCACTGAGGTGCATTTGGAGTTTTTTTTTTGTCAGAAAACCTGACGGTGGTGACATCTGATGGAGTTCACCAAAAAACACATGTTTTACGTGTTTTTGACATGTTTTAAGAATATGCATACAATAAGTATCTACAGTTATGTTCAATTGTTAAAGTAATTCACTTTAATACAGCAAACATATGCTTTTACTTCTAATTCTGTCTGCCGCTGCTGACAAAACAAGAGCCCATTTTATGAAAAATGTTAAACATGGGGAGCTTGGCCAATACATTCACTGCACAGCCAAGACCTACATCTATGATAATACACCTCTACATTTTGGATTTGAACAACTTAAAACCTGTTTTTGCCACATTTTCAAGAACCAGTGGCCTACTTCCTAGAGAATCTAATGAAGAAAAAACACATGCACAAACATACTGTGCACACACAAAAATGAAGTGTTTATGCAAGATGCCATTGACTTGNGAGGGCTATTTCTTTTGCTAAATGCAGGTACTAATTAGGCCACTTTCACCACTCTCAGATTACTGTCACCACCGTCAGTCCGTGAGACTTTGAACCCAATCATCCTGGAGGAACTTGTGAAAATGGCAACTCAAAGTGTGAATTCTGTGAAATTTGGTGTGACTAATGAGCTGGGCTGTGACATCAAAGAGGAGAGTCCCTGGTTTGCTAGTATGGCGATCTGAGAAAACAACACACATTTGATGGACCCACATCTTATAAAGGAACCAAAATTCTGATACAAACATCAGTGTGTCGAAAAACCACACATCCAACCTCATGAGAAAAAAAACAGCAGCACAAATCTATTTCAGAGGCACTGATACATCTGCAGAAAGTGACATGTCTGACACACGAAGTGACGATTGTTGACCTAGCCTGACAGTTTGTTTTCTTTATGGTTACGGTTGCTAAGGGTGCTTTGCCATGACCCAAAGATGACATGGCGTGTGTATTTGTTGACAAATGGGGGGCATTTTGATTCAATTGCGCGATATAGTGTGATTGAAATGCATGTACATGCAAAAATATTATCAACTAGAGAAAAAACGGAGGTAATAGGCTGTTGGAGCAGCCCCGAAATCCTAAAAAAGAAGAAGAGAGAAAAAAAGTAGGCCTACGCTATATGCATCTCCGTTTATTCGCTAAGCAGTAGCCCAGTCTGTGAGTTGGCTGTCCTCGACCAAGAGCACCACGGAGGCTGAAGCACGGATATCCCAAAACCAATTTATTGACCAGTTGAATGGCAATCAACAAAAAGTGCATATCCCGAGAGCATTTGCATCGGTTTGGCATGTAATGTGCATTACCCTTTCCTGAAATCAACATACAAAGCAGATGGACAAGGTAAAACGTAGCCTAAAGCAAAGCAGTGCACGAGCAGTTACAGGGGCAGTTTCAGTCTGCACGCCGGCGATGTCAATTGTTGGAACTGCTTGAGACAATAGCATTCTCTTCAGTCCAACCATGCCCACGATCTCCACATTTGTGGTGAAGCACGAGGGGTGGAAATGTGCCGAGCACAACAGTGACCATGAGCTTGCTTCAAAACCACGCCGGTGTGGCAGCTTTTGTGATATGCACCGGAATTCTCATCCACATGTACATCTGCTTGTACGAGGCTATGGCAAGCGATGTGGGACAAATGTATGGCAGGAAGCGAATGTCAACATAAACAGAGATTACACAATCTTCGATATAGTCCACGGGCCAGGTGAGATGTCGGTACCACTCAGAGGGGCAAAGGTTGCTTATATTTTTTGAAAAGATACATGTCTGAAGTTAACATTTTTGTATGATAACCCTTCTGGAAGTACAGCCAAGTTAGGGTTATCAGCCGTTAAAGTAACACCCCCCCATCAAAAATAAAGGTTTTTAAGATGGGTGCCTGTCTTTCTACTGGCCATTGTTTAAGACATATAGGGATGGTTAATTTTGTTATGTGTGGTATCGTTGCGAAGGGGAGACTCTGAGCTTTCATCCGACACCTTTTGAGAACATTTTGGTTAAGTATAGCCCTCCCTGCAGCGCTTCAAACATTTACTCAGACACATTTTTTTCCATTTTCGCCGATATCATCTCTTGTCTTTTCATACTGTGGCATCAGGGAGAATCAGAAAGACCTATTTTAAACTCTAAAATATAGTCCTGAGTATCAGGAATCTGAAAATGTATCCTTTCACTATGTTATCCCATGTTTAGGGGGTGATGTTCAGTCTTGTATGAGGCATGGTATTTTTTTCAAAACACAGTTTTGCCATTTTCTCATACAGTTCAGGAAGCAATGCCTCTAGGTACATTTTGCAGTTGGTTGTCATAGCTTGTTGTATACCATATTAAAACTTGGAGTGGGTAGTATATTCAGATATTATCATATTTGGTGTACCTGTTTGCAGAGCAATGTTAACTAGGCAAATCATTTTCCATAACCAGTATCAATGATATAGTTTCTCAGTGATTTCATTGTGTTATATGGTGTCTGAATCCTAACTATTTGTCCTAAAATCAATGTTGTTATGCGCCCAGAGGTTATATACCAGAAATATATGTGATAATGTCCCCTTTGATATTAGTCTTGCAACTGAAATCATTGCAATTGTGTGAAAAACACAACATAAACTCATCCTTTAACTTGTCCCTTTGTAGTAGGCATGTGAAAGTGAAGTGAAAGCCCAACTAGTTAGCTCCTACACCCATTCACATTGTGACACAGCACTCCACAACACACTACACACTGTGCACACGACACACAACAAAATTGCATTTATGCCTCACCCGTGCAAGGGGGCAGCCCCCAAAGGGCATCCGAAAGGGAGCAGTGCAGCGGGACGGTACCATAATTGGGGTGCCTCAGTCATGGAAGAGGATGGTGGAGAGCACTGGTTAATTAATCCCCCCACTAACCTGGCGGGTCCTGAGTGCAGTTGCACACTTGCATGAGGAGAGAAGTGCTGCACACTCTCGAAACAAGATTTTAATGTGACATGTGTGCGTCACTTCTCTCCTCCTGGAGGCCTTGGTCGTACCACATGTATCATGATTTACAGCGACATTTAAAAACCCTCCGCAAGAACACTTGATTTGAGATGAAGATCATGAAGAGGTTTGCAAAGGAAGAGTGGGGTACAATGTCATCAGAGCTTTGCAAAGATAGCACGAGTTCTGAACTTCATACTGCTGCAACAACTACTACACCATGCCACCGATGAAGCAACATGCATACATGTACTGTATTCACATGTGTTGGTGGTTGGTGTACCAACTGAGCAACTGCAACTCACTTTCCAGGCATACACTGAGACCCATCCCTAGACCCAAGCAGCAGTACTGAACAATGGAGTAGAGTGAAGTAGAGTAGAGTACTGTATGGTACGGTAGTGTATAGTTCAGTAGAGTACAGTGCATTACAATAGGAGACCATGCTGAGCATTGAACTATATGAACCTGGTAGTCACTGTAGATGTAATGTATTTGTTATTGCCCTGCTACTCTACATGTGCTAATGTCACAATAGCACAGAACCTCATATCACACTGAGTAGTACTCCCTGCACATGCACTGTAAATGTAGAGAGTAGGACCAACTGTGGCATTCACACAGTTACATAACAGCCATGTTACACATACTGTAACAGCACATGGGGCAGTTGTGGCGTAGTGGTTCAGGAGATGGACATCAGATCAGAGGGTTGCAGGTTGAAATCCCACCTGTATACTGACTTATGAATAAAACGGTATACTGTATACTGTATACTACATGCCACGTTAGAAAGAAAAAATGCATACACAAAGATGTACACCTTGCTGGGCTGGTACTTGGCTGGGTACTGGGCTGTAGCCTACCCCTTTTGCCATAAGAAGCCATTTAACTGCCTGCAACGATGTTCAAGTAGACTGGGGCATTGTAATGATGCTTGATTGGTACAAAGGGGCCCAACGTGTGCCAAGAAAACATCCCCTGCTGAAATTATATTTTTGTCTTCTGAATGGTCAGTATACAGTCCTCACCAGTTGTATTTGGGTGCACAATGACAATGAGCTTTTTGCACTTTTCTGATGGTATTGTCCCTCACTCTTCCTTTGCAATATGTTCAACTTCTTCATGATCTTCAAGTGTTATATCACAGAGAGTTTTTACATTTTGCTATAAATCATGACATCTCTGATACAGTCTAGGTCTCCAATACCAGATGCAACAAAGCCCTGCTGCCTGTTCAAACCACTACCCAAGACCGAAGTTGGCCTTTAGGTTTGTAGATGATAGACCTGCTGGTTTTCCTGCAAGAGGGCCTGTCTGGGAACACCAGATGTGTCATTATTGACTAAACAAAACCACTAAATGAAGAGCATCTCAAAAGGACTAGGCATGGACTGCTGCTAGACAGGGCACCAGGTTGCCGCCTCTCTCTCTCTCTCGCCAATCCTTTCCTGTCACAAAATGAGCCATAAAAGACCAAAAAAAGTGGCCTAGGCCTCTAGAGGACATCTAATTGAAAGTAGCAAAGATCTATTTTTCATCAAATTACATTTTAAGTTCAGTACTTTTTTGAACTACTTTACCTTTACTTGAGCAGATTTTGGATGAGTACATCATTTTTACTTACCCCTCGAGTAAGATTTAAGAAAGATAGCCCTACGCTCACTTGAGTACAACTTCAACTCTTTTCCCATCTCTGCTGCTAAGCACATGTACAATTAAGATACATGTAGATCTGACATGTAGTAACCAAACATTTTTAAGTCATATTTAACATGACACAATATGTCTACAAAAGTTGACACGATATGTTTAAAGGCCTATTGTATTTCTCACACATTTGCTATGATTTCGGTTGGAAGACTAATATCAAATGGGCCATTATCACATATGTTGCAGATGTTGTATATAACCTCTTGATGTATTGCATCACAACACTGATATTAGGACAAGTAGTCAGGATTCACGTATCATAACACAATGGAATCGCTGAGAAACTGTATCATTGATGCTGGTTGGTAAGGAAAATGCTTTACCTGCGTTGCTAGGCAAATAGGTACAGCAAATATATCATAATATCCCATACACTGTTAACTCCAAGCTTTAATATGGTGTCTAATGAGCTATGATAACCAATTGCAGAATGGCCTAGAAGCGTTGCCAGTTTACCACTACATGGAACTGATAGAGTAGTGTGGGGTCATGTACAATGTGGTGTAAAAAAGAAAAGTGGAGTGGAGTCAGATATATTATGGTTACCACTCAAATTCATCTTCAAGGTTCAAATGTGTTGAGGTATTTTGGACATATAATTAAGTTTCAGTCATCATAACAAATTGGCAACCGTTGCTATGCAAATAGGTTACTATGCAAATAGGTACACCAAATACATGGTCATATCTGTATACTATGCAATCCAAGCTTTCATATGATATACAGGGCCGCTGACAGCCTTGGCTTGGCCCAGGACAAAGACATCTGAAAGGACCCCAAATTCAATACATACAATGTAATGAGGATCCAATTCTGGGCCCCGTCTCTCCCTGGGCCCGGGACAAGACATGCCTTTGTCCCCCCCCTCCTGTCGGCTACCCTGATGATATATAACAAGCTATGATAACCAACTGCAGAATGTCTCAAAAAGGCCTTGCCTCTTGACTATACGAGACATTAGCACACCAAAAAAACAGCAACAAAAAAGTGGCATGCCTGATACAAGACTGAAAATTACCCCCCAAAAATGGGATAACATAGTGAAAGGATACATTTTCAGATTCCTGATACTCGAGAGAGTATTTTAGAGTTTAAAATAGGTCTCTCTGATGCTCCCTGATGCCACAGTATGAAAAGACAAGAGATGATATCGGCGAAAATGGAAAAAAATGTGTCTGAATAAATGTTTGAAGAGCTGCAGGGAGGGCTATACTCAACCAAAATGTTCTCGAAAGGTGTCGGATGAAAGCTCAGAGTCTCCCCTTCGCAACGATACCACACATAACAAAATTAACCATCCCTATATGTCTTAAACAAGGGTCAGTAGAAAGACAGGCACCCATCTTAAAAACTTTAATTTTTGATGGGGGGGTGTTACTTTAACGGCTGATAACCCTAACTTGGCTGTACTTCCAGAAGGGTTATCATACAAAAATGTTAACTTCAGACATGTATCTTTTCAAAAAATATAAGCAACCTTTGCCCCTCTGAGTGGTACCGACATCTCACCTGGCCCGTGGACTAATATGGTCAGCAAATGTTTTGGGGCTGTCATTTATGTTATGCCTACACTTTGGAATTAGATCAGAGTCTTGTTGTTACACAGGCATATTTGATTTAGCCCAACTGTACCCTATACTTAACTTTTTTCAGTCTATCCCACAAGCAGATAGCCTACAGGGCGGATGAGAATCCGGTGCATATCACAAAAGCTGCCACACCGGTGCCTGCGTACGAATTGGATCCACAGAGCCCTTGTTTTAGCCTTCTCCACAGTTGGCCACAGTTCCATCATTCTTCACAGAAGGGAACTTGTGCAAAGATATTCCTTCTGTCAAGTAGCCATTTTTGCAGCTGGCCCTCCAGCAACACACTGCTTGACACTGCGCTTTGGTTTGGTACTAGCCGCCATTGATCTGAACAAGGTGGAATGAGGTGAACTCCCCCCTTTTATGTCACGCATATCATTTGCATAAAATTTGCATGTCACCAAAAAAACCCCGAACATAACACTTTTTGGGAACGTTTTAACATGACTTTTAGGACAAAATATCACCCAGACAATATCCCATTTTATTCACAAGGCTTAGAACTGTCAGAATCTGTCCTGGAAATGGTCCAATTCCTTTACTTTGTTTTCGTTTCATAAACACTTTAAGAAGAACTACTGTTACACAATGTCAATGGTGCAGTTCAGGAATCTGGCCAGCAGGTGGTGGGAGAGGACAGGTGTTGAGTCAGGAGTGTTGAAAATGAAACTGAAAGTAACTCGGAATTCAGAACTTTCCACAGAGCATTCTACAAGGTAGGACTAGGCCTACTAAGCGCATACACAACACAATATTCAGTGCACATCTGCTTTAATTAGTTGGTTGGCGTTCAGTTTAGAAGAAACACTGGTGAGGTCTACACGCGAGTTTTAACTGTGTTTACTCTCAACATCTTGAAGTAGGCCTACAGTACGAACGTGTCCGAAAACTGGAGAGGCATCCGGGTGTGGTCGTATTGTTTGATTTGTTTTTATGGCGTTTTAACTGCGCTCCGTTTTGAGGTGTGGGGTGTTTGCTGGTGTAGGCTAAACATAACATAGGCTAGTGCATATTGGTGTTTCGTAGCAATAGGACTTAGCCTACGCTTTACGGCACATAGGCATATTAATTAGCCACTACATACAGCAGGTGGAACAAACGTGGGGGGGAATAAGCCGTTTCATAGGCGAGAGTTGCCGACTGGGTCTATCGCGGTAGGCCTACATCGATATGTGGCGGATTTGTTTTTCAATTAATGAAAACACTGCAATTATTGCAGTTTTCATACGATGTACATCGTGTAGCCTATGTGCATTGCATTAGGCCCACATGGCAAGACTGAATGAAGAATGAAATCAGGGGGCGTAGGCGTATTACAGAAAACTTCCTATCTTCAGTCGTCCTATCTTAACTTTTGACTTGAGATAAGATTTTTTTCCAGTTTGGTATTACAGAAACATTGATGATTCTTATATTATCTTTGGAAATTCTATCTTATCTTGAGTTAGGAATTCTAAAGTAGCGATCTAAAGTAGGCCTAGTGCGACGCAAGCTAGAATAGCCTACACAGATTTGACTGCTGCTGCATCTCGCGGTCTGCGTGATACTAAACCAGAGAGGAAGAGGACGTAAATATTTCTCTAAACTTTTTAAGCTCATTTCTTTTAAATAACGCACTTATTAGTGACGTTCCACCGAACGGATTTCTAATACAGCAACATCTGTGAGGACGAAATTAGGTCACTCTCGCTGCCTGCAACCTCAAGTTGACCAAATGCATTGTGGTTTCAGTCCCAATAAAGTGCTTCCCATTTTCCATATTTTCATCCCAATGCTTTGTTTTTCCAAGCGAATGCACGCAAAACAGTTAAGACGTAATTTCATGAAATGTCTTATGACCAGCGCATGTAGGCCTATATAAATAAATGACAATTAGCCGACTTGGCTTGACCCATGGTCGGCTGTCAATTAAGGAAGTTGATATCGGACTTAACATCGAAGTCGGTTATATTTATCATCAACTCTTCACTTCACGTCAGTCAATATAGCCTAATTTAATTAACATTTCATCCGTTCACACTTGCGTTGTTTTCCCGGATAGACTTCACGGTTAGCTCTGGCTGAAACAGCGAGCTGAGTGTGGGTAAATGGTGATGAACACCAGCTAAATTTTGGCTAACAAATCAATGGATAACTGGAATTAGGAAAGCTGGGTGGCTGTCCTAAAGTTAGGATGTTTCTGTAATACCCCTTTCTTAACTTAAGATAGGATGCGCAAAACAACTTAGGAAACGCTGTTCTGTAATGCGCTTTTCCTAAATTCGGTCCTAAAGTGCCGTTGCCGCGGTAACTAGACAGATAAGATAAGATTCTGAAGATAGGAAGTTTCTGTAATACGCCTCCAGTATTATATGTCAGCATACAAGCAATGTATTACAAATATTGTATTATGAGAGGGTCTATTGCAGGGGTAGGCCTAGGCCTACTCAATTAAAAGTCCCAGAGGGCCAGTTTTCCCAAATTGAAAGGGGGAGAGCAACACATAGCCTAACGAAAAAAATGTCAAGGCCTTTGTAAGCACAAAACACATGCACTCACACACACAGCAGATATTTTGTGTTCAGTGACAGGAGGGTAAAATATTTATTGCAGCATTTTTTTTAATTGACATAAGATCATCTGATAGCCACTGCATTCGTGAATATTTATTTCTAGTGAGAAAACCAAAAAGTCTGAAGATAACACTTTTCAGACAAAGCTCAAATGTTGCTTATGACTTTGTTTATGCAGCCCTGACATGCATAATGAGAATTTACAAGTGTAGCTGCAGTAATATGGACCCAGCAAAGAGGTCACCTCAGGTTTTGTCAACAAGAAAACAGCACATTTGATGCATTATTGATTCAATGCAACAGCCAATAATAAATATTCAAGTTGCTCAAAACTTTTTTCTTATTATTTTTAGAATTATTCGAGGGCCAGAGATAGATGCCCAGGGAGTCGCTATTTGAGTATGGGGGTAGGCTATAGGCTAGACCAGGGGTTCCCAACCTATGGGTCGGGACCCAACCTATGGGTTGCCAAGGATGCACAGTGGGTCGCGAAGCCCTCATGATTTTAAGGGGTTTAATTTTAACTATATAGCTCATGTTGAATAAATGACAAAGCATTTAACTTATGCATGCATAGAAGCAACAAAATGTAAGCGATACATTAAGCAGTTATTCTATATTTGACTGAGGACAAATTGAAGAATAAAATGATAACTAATGAGTTTTCGCAGGAAACAGAGTATCATGTGACTCCCTCTCGTGCGGGCGCTCGCGCGATTGGGTCACCAAAGCTTACAATGGTAAAAATATGGGTCCCTGAAGAAAAAGGTTGGGACTAGACTATATATGTTAACCTTTAGAATACTTTAAATGTCATGATTGAAGAAAAAATGTTTGGGAAGGAGGTCAATGAGGAAATTACCGTACATGGATGGAGAGCAAATGAATCCATCAGTACATAATCAATTTCCCTCTGAAATTGATTTTACATGCCATTTGTTTGTGATGTTTGGTTGGTGTTAAATGTGATAATTTAAGGAGCAGGCCATGTTGTGTCCTGATGGGTTTTTATTATTTTTTCTATAGGCCTGTTGCATCTTTCTTCTCAGAAGCCGTCATGGGAATAGCGCCATCAAGTAAGTCCCACTCTTTCCCACATACCCATAAAATAACAAGAGAAGTGTGAAGAAATTGTCGGTATGTCTTTCATTACAGTTAAACGCAACTGCATGACGCAATATCATATTACATGATTTTGGCCTTGCTCAAATTCTTGTCTGTTAAATATTTGTTTTCCTTCTCTTTTGTTCAGGGCCAGAGCTTGAAGGTATGCCCTAATGCAATATCTGATCTGAATTTGTGGCCTTTGATGTGACAAAAGGTGATGAAGGCTGTATATTAAGCCTTAAGTACATTAAGTACATGCACTCACTGGAATTTAATACAATAATCATCCAGTTGATTAATTGTTTTTTTGTTTAATGAGGAGTTACAGAATTCCAAACATCTTGTATATAACCTACAAACCCCAACTCCGGTGAAGTTGGGACGTTTGGTTAACAGTGAATAAAATCAAAATGCTATCATTTTCAAAACATTCAATCTATTCATTAGATGGAGAATAGTGAAAAGACAACATATTAAGTGTTAAATATTTGTAACAAAAATATTGTTTTGGGGGACATATGTACTCATTTCTAATTTGATAAATCCAACACGTCTCAAAAGAGTTGGGACGGGGACAATAAATGGCAGCAAATGTCGAGGAAGACTAAAAACAAAACAAAAGACACTTAACAGTTAAATACATTAACCGATTAAATGATTTTATATAAAAAACAGTGTTAATTCCTATCTTGGACATGATTTCACCAGCTTAAATGGTGGGTGTATTCCTTGTCATGTTTTGCAATGTTTTCCTTTCTGTAGTGCTTGCAGTGTGACAGGTCTTTACCAAAAGCCCACTGTTTTATCACCTGCTGGTCCTTATGATGGAGCCAAACTGTTAAAACATAGTAGAGAATGCAATTTGACCTTACTATGTGGCAGTAATCGAAGATCTCCCTTCAAAATATAATGCATGAGTGGCTTTTCATGCTGTTCAAAACCCATTTATACCATTCAGCACTGTATTTAACTCTACTGGAGTGCTAGAGTGCTAGAGTGAGACTACAGCCAATATATATTTCATGATGTCATGAACCTATACAATGATTTTAGTAACAAAAATATGTCTTATATACACTCAATCGTGGTAAATCAAAGGGAATTCAAAAATGTATGTAATAACTATGGTAATTATTCCCTTTGCATCTTTAATTCTGAGCAACTCAGCCTCTCTGTGATGATCTTATACCTGGACACCTATATAGTCCGTCAGTACAATTCATTTTGAAATGTTCTTCTTTGTTGTTTTATCTTATTTGGATGTTTACTAAATTTCACTGATCCCCGTCCCAACTTATTTGAGACGTGTTGGATTTATCAAATTAGAAATGAGTACATATGTCCCCCAAAACAATATTTTTTCTGGGTTTTAACACTTAATATGTTGTCTTTTCACTATTCTCCATCTAATGAATAGATTGAATGTTTTGAAAATGATAGCATTTTGATTTTATTCACTGTTTACCAAACGTCCCAACTTCACCGGAGTTGGGGTTTGTATTATAAAACAAGCTGGTTACTATGTTATTAGTCAGAGAGGAACCGTAGTAGCCTACCATGCAACACCCCCGCAACAAAATGCCATATGACTTTTTTTAATCTTCAAGATGTCCTGAATAAGAATTTGAGTGGTAACAGTAATATAACTCACTCCCACTATACTTACACTCTTAGTTCTATGTCGTGGTACACTGCCAAGGCCTCGAGATCGAGACTGCTTTTCCAAAAGGGCCACATGACTTTTTAAAATGTCCTGAATAAGAATTTGAGTGGTAACAGTAATATAACTCTTATTCAGGACATCTTGAAGCCCTTTGGAAAAGCGGTCTTGATCCAGACATGATAACATTATGTACTGGTTGCTAAGGAAGACGTTTTAACTAGCAACTGTTGCTATGCAAATAGGTGCACTAAATACAGTATGATATCTGTATACTACAGACTCCAAGCTTTCATATGGTATATCATAAGCTTAACTATGATAACCAATTGCATCGTGGATCTAGAGGCCTTGGCAGTGTACCACGACATAGACCTAAAACGTATAGAGCATTCTGGGGTCATGTACAATATGATGTAAAAAAAATAAAAAAAATAAAAAAGTATAGTGGGAGTGAGTGATATGACTGTTAACACTCAAATTCTTACTCAGGACATCTTGAAGATTAAAAAAAGTCATATGGCATTTTGTTGCGGGGGTGTTGCATGGTATGCTACCGTTCCTCCCCGACTATATGAACAGTCACTTGGGGGACAACACTGGAGCAGCACAGTGTTTATTATTTAAGTGCACAACATGACTAACGTTTCGATGGTTAGACCATCTTCATCAGAGTCCATGAGATATGAACAGTCATTCATTGTACTTAGTAACATTGGATGGTGTAAAGAAATATTTGCCAATCACCTCATTATTGTTGATACTCTGGTCTTTTATGACTTCTAATGTGTTCTCTCCAAGTCATACGTGTGAAGAGAGGAGAGGACATAGCTTTCAGCTGGACAGCAAATTGTGGCGTCCATGGCACATGGAAAAAGGGAGATCAGACACTGGTGGCTGGTGGCAGAATCCGTATCAGCCATAGTACAGACTACACACACTTCTACCTGACCATCACAGGGGCCAGAAATGAGGACGAGGGCCAATACACCCTAGAGCTGCAGAATTTTTGGGGCAAGGCATCTGGTTCTGCAAATGTGGAATTGCTTGGTAATAATTTGCTCTCATTGTCTTGAGTTGAACATCACATTGTGCACTACACCTTATTATATCGGGATGTTTTGGAAAACTGACCATTGGCCACTAACTGTGTGTGTGTGTGTGTGTATTGTAGAATATGATTCTGACTGGAGACGGCTGGACTGTGAGTAAGTCAACATTCCTTATCCTTGGTGTGTGATCAATCCAAAGTCCATTTCGTTTGGTGTTGGGCTTGTTCGCAAAGTCACAAGATCTCAGTGGACAGAGTCAGTGACTCTCAGGATGCTCTCTGTGTGTTTCAAGGTTTTAAGTCACACTCTCATCTGACACAGCCCTAATCAGTTCTTAATTTGTGCTCAATGTCCACTCATGCCTCTTTTCCACTGCCAGTTTTCTGGTATGCCTACAGCTCGACAAAGCGTGACTCAGCCGCCAGTTTTTGCTTTTCAAATTGGCACGACACAGCTTAACCATGAAACAAAAAGTGGCGGCTGAGTCGCACTGTTGGCCTACCAGAAAACCGGCAGTGGAAAAGAGGTATTAGTTGATATGGTGCTTTGACATGGCTGATGTTCATCAGGTAGGCCTACTAGTCTGCATAATACTGCTAATATAAATGACAACTTTGCATCTTTGATATGCTATCTTTTTGGGCTGCACAATTAATCAAAATTAATCGAAAATCGTGATTTAATCGTGATATCGAAATTGTGACTTCAGTCAGACCTGACTTTGCGCTTCCTTGAAGCCAGAATATGCTGACAGGCTGGTACTTCTGGCCAAAAATCTGGAGGTCGGCCTATATAGGCCCACCAGTCTGTATAATACTGTAAGTGTAAATGGCTAAATGTCATCTTTGATATGCTACAGTATCTTTACAGTTCTGCAACCTTATCAGAGAGAGTAGATAAGAGAGAGGTTCCATTGGCCCATTGTTTCCGGGCTCTATTATTGCAAGCGGGAAGGGGGGGAATCCCCCTTTAGGCAGACCTAAGGACTGTTCTATTCAATGCTAGGAGTATTATGACACGCCCCTTTAGGCAGACCAGAACCTGGTCATGTTAGGTGCCCATAGCAACCTATTACATTGGCATATCTCTAGTTTATATACTTAAAGAATCTCTGGCCATATCATCATCATGCCTCAAGTTATACATTTTAAACATGTTTAGATCATTGTGATTCATCTGATGGACTTCATTCTGGAGCCAGTACTACTGTAGCCATGGTGCATCCATCACTAGGCCAATCCGGTGTGTGTGTGTGTGTGTGTGTGTGTGTGTGTGTGTGTGTGTGTGTGTGTGTGTGTGTGTGTGTGTGTGTGTGTGTGTGTGTGTGTGTGTGTTTGTTTGTGTGTGTGTTTGTTTCATCCAAAGTCCAACCAGAATTCATAGACAAAATGAAAGAGTGAAAAAGAAGTTGAGGAAGTTTCCCATCAGCAACCCAGGGGTCAGGCAGCTTCGTTTCCTGCTGCATGGCATAACATCATACGGCAAATCCAGCATCATCAACTCCATCATGACAGTGTTTAAGCAGCGCGTTATCACCCTTGTGCCAACAGCATCACACACAATCAGATCAAGTCTCACCAGAATTGTAAGTTAAAAATAACAATATTTGTGCAACAAATATGGAGCTCAATGTGCTAACGTATACGCAATGTGTTTTGTAGTAGCACTTGCCACCGTTAATGCAACAGTTGCAAAGATGCTCCACAAATAGTGGGGTCGTAATAGGCTCAGTCATTTCAAATTGGTGTTAAAGTTTGGTTTTCACTTCCAAGTTGAAGTTTAGGGTCTATAGAACAATTTGAGTTCGAGTGTCAAACACACAGATGACAAAATGGCCTGCGGGGGGCGCTCTAAAATATATAAACTGCTATAACTTTTGATTAGTTAAACCAAATTTAACATATGAGGTATGTATGGATTCAGCATGAAGAGGAGAAACCGATGAGCTCAGTGTTCGGTTGCCAGATGGATAATGTGCTTACTATCGCTGATCAAAGTCGCATATAAACAGGCCCTGCAAAGCGCCAGGATATAAGGTGTGGCTATATTTGGGTTGTAATTTTTTTTGTTTCCCCTGGCTGCGCGACCCTGGATGCGCACAACTCAACCTCTAATTGTTGGAAACCACTGTCGGTAAAAATATTAGCTCACGTGGTTGGCTGCCAGTGCCTTGCCCCTTTCAGTCACAACACCGTGTTTATAGACAAAAAAAATCCCCATGTATGACCCGACTCCTGAACAACACCTGGAGGAGGATTCGCAGACTTTGGATACACAGACCATATCCTGAACCCTCAGATGTTTGCTCTATATCAGAACTTCCCTGCTTTACCTGATCTGAATGGCACTAAACCGGACAACCTTTCCCTGTGGATAATGTAGACTTTGTTTAGTGTGGTTTCAATTATCTAGATCTTTTCCGAGTAACCCCGCAACTGCTAAATTTGTGTCTGTAGAAACCCTATTTTAAATTGTGGGCACAACTAAAGAAGTAAAATGTGTGTGTGTGTGTGTGTGTGTGTGTGTGTGTGTGTGTGTGTGTGTGTGTGTGTGTGTGTGTGTGTGTGTGTGTGTAAAGCTATAATACATCAGAGGGGCTTTTCTTATGGATTGGGCAGATGTCACACAGGTGTTGGAAGTGTGTGTGTGTGTGTGTGTGTGTGGGTGCTTATGCATGAGTGCACATGTGTGTATAGGTATATCTACCAAATTTTGACTAATTGAGGAAGACTTGATGCAGTTAGTAAGCAGATCTCAATCACTGCCATTTTTTGCCTATTTAAATGACAGTTCAGATCATACGCAATTGAGGACCGTCAAAACAACCGACTGCCATTTGTATTCAGCGACACTATGGGGGTGGAGTTTCAGGAAGGCGGGGTTTTGGCAGCTGACATCATCAGTGCCCTGAAAGGCCATGTCTTGGACGGTTACGAGGTGAGATAACCATGGCAACAGACCAGGATATACGATAGTAATACACGTACATTTATAGTACACACATACACATAGACACACACACACACACACACACACACTCCAAACAGATGCTTTCTGTAAATCATTAAATAGGTTTCTGTAAATAGGCACCAGGTCTATTTATCAGTGTTTGTGTTGAATAAAGAAATGGTATGATGTCTGGGTGATTTGATGCAGTGGTGAGACAGGCATGTAGGCCTGTGAGAAGAGAATACTACTTTAATAGAGTTCTTCAGTAACGCGGAAGCATGTAGTAGATTGTAGTCTTTCATGTTAGCATTTAAGGACTTCCTGGTTCGTATCGGCTTCCGGCCTCCATTAGGAATGAATAGGGGCCAGTTTCAAATAAGCTCCGAGTGCAAGCACGCGCTTAGCGAACCCCCACAAACTGTCGAGGGTGTTAAAAATAGGCTGTAGGTATGACATGGTTGATCATTTTGTGTCAAACTTCGACATAAATACGATGTTGCGTCCATATGCTAAACCCGGAAACTTTTGGCGACTACAGAAGCGGCGCCTGTATCTAACGTCATGTACGTGCAGAGGGTTGTACCCATGGCAACCAAAGGAAAGCATGTAGTTCGGAAGTTTTAATGATCAGAAAAGGGTTAGCAATATTGAATTAAAATCGTCATGATTTAACATGTGAATACACCAACATGATGATACGATCCGTTCCACTAATGAGAAAGGGATGCGGGGACACGCTAATGTTCGTTGTTGGCGTGCAACTTATATTTTTACCAAACCTGAATCTCTATGGCGTGTTGCAATGTAAAAAAATCGCCATAGAACCAGAAGTCCAAACGCCGCATACAAGTTGACGTCAACGCTGAAGAACTCTATTAGTGTGTGATAGTGTCATATAACTTATAAAATAAGTGTAATATTACAGAAATGTGTCCTACAACTCAATCCTTCCCCAAGTATAACATTTTATAATTCCTCCACAGTTCAACACTGAATATCCTCTGGTTGAGGGGCATCCTTTCTACAACCCAGATCCCAGTCTGAATGACCAGTTTCACTGCCTGGTGACTGTGGTTGATGCACGCCAAAGCCCTGCATTGAATGACTTTTCTGGCTGTAAGTGTTGCCGTCCTGAATGCGAGAAATGTTCCATCGCTTTGAAGATGACGGATGTAAGAAGTGCAATAGGAGGTGAGATTAAGGAAAACATGAACATTTGGAGTATCATTATACACTATACTGTACTGTATGTGCATACTGATGCTATACACAGATTTAATGTTTAATTTGGAGTGACTCATAAAAGTGGTTTTGGAGTTTTAAAACTGCTGTTAAATTGTGCTGTTTGTACAAACCCCAACTCCATAGAAGTTGGGACACAAGGTAAATTGTGAATAATAACAAAATACTGCCATTTTCAAAATGTCTGATTCTTACATTAGATGAAGAACGGCACAAAGAAAACACATCAGCCATGAAAACTGACCAAAATTATTGTGTTGGGGGATATTCATGAATAAAAACAACACGTCTCAAAAGAGTTGGGACGGGAACAATAAAACGCAGCAAATGCAAAGGAAGACTAAAAACATAACAAAAGACAACACTTAACAGTTAAATACATTAACCAATGAGATGATTTTATATAAAAACAGTCTTAATTCCTATCTTGGACATGATTTCACCAGCTTAAATGGTGGGTGTATTCCTTGTCATGTTTTGCAATGTTTTCCTTTCTGTAGGGCTTACAGTGTGACAGGTATTGACCAAAAGCTCGGCATTTTATCACCTGCTGGTCCTTATGATGGAGTTAAACTGTTAAAACATAGTAGGCTAGAGAATGCAATTTGTCCTTGCCATGT
The DNA here is from genome assembly GCF_034702125.1 of Engraulis encrasicolus. Lineage (NCBI taxonomy): Eukaryota > Metazoa > Chordata > Actinopteri > Clupeiformes > Engraulidae > Engraulis > Engraulis encrasicolus. The sequence continues at coordinate 48,625,833 of NC_085864.1, forward strand.
GGCAGTAATCGAAGATCTCCCTTCAAAATATAATGCATGAGTGGCTTTTCATGCTGTTTAAGACCCATTTATATAATTCAGCACTGTATGTAACTCTACAGATGAGTGAGAACAACTTAACTAATGCACTGCTGCACCCCCATGCCATCATGGAGGCCAACGTTTGAAGTTAGCACTAACACAAGTTGGATGGTCCATTTTCACTGTAGCACAGGATGTGCAAGACTATTGTTTTCAAAAATAATTGACTTCTGCAACTTCTGTAAGCAAAGGACAGTTTCCCATGTCTTCTGGGTCTATTTTGAGGTCGGGTGCATAGGAAACTGTTAAACCCCTCTATCATTTGCACACATGAAGCATTCTTAATATGGTCAATTTTCAATAACTGTTATTCTTGGAGTGCTAGAGTGAGACTACAGCTAATATGTATTTCATGATGTCATGAACCTATACAATGATTTTAATAATGACAAAAATATGTCTTATATACACTCATTCATGGTAAATCAAAGGGAATTCAAAAATGCATGTAATAACTATGGTAATTATTCCCTCTGCATCAACTTATTTGAGACTGCGCAAGCTATCAAGCTAGAAATAAGTTCATATGTCCCCGAAAACAATATTTTTTCTCGATTTTAACACTTAATATGTTGTCTTTTCACTATTCTCCATCTAATGAATGGATTGAATGTTTTGAAAATGATAGCATTTTGATTTTATTCACAGTTTACCAAACGTCCCAACTTCACCGGAGTTGGGGTTTGTATATTTTGTGCACACAGTAAAACACCCGTATGTTAAGTCTCTTTTTTTGTGGTTTCCTTTGTGCGTGTTTGGTCATCATCTCTCCTTTCCCACAGAAATGCCCCAGGTAGTGCTGATGACGCATGTTGATGAATGGTGCCCTTTGGTTAAGGCTGACCTGAAGCATATCTACTCAAGCAAGGCTGTTAAGAGGACTGTAAGTGCCTTTCTTTATGAATAATAAATGTGTAATTTCATAAATGCATTAATTAAATTTACATATTATATGAAATTATATATTGTATACTTGACTGTAGGTCTACTTGCAAAATGCTGCAATGTTATACACCCTATTTAACAAATAATAAATAATTGGCCAAGTTACTCAGACAATGGCTTCTGTTCTGGAAGTTATTTTGTCAGTGTGAGAGATTGTGCTGTTTTAGCAGGACCTAGATAATGCCTGATTATCATTCACTTTCAAATCTCTTCGTAGAGCTATCTAAAGCCCTTTTAAATGTTTTGGGAGCCTTTTTGAACAGTCAAAGAGATGTCAAGAAGTAAGTGGGAGGGTGTCAGCTCTATGTTCCCACAGCCCATTGGTCCCAGTCAGAGCCCATTGGTGCCACTGCCCAATGGTCCCACAGCTTATTCCTGCTGCTCCATGTCTTCATATTTTGAAGAAATTATTCAAATATAGGCCCTATTTTCCCACATTTCCGAGTAAACTAAGAAAAGGTGCCTATCTCTCTGCCTAAATTTGAATAAATTCTTAGAAATGTGAGAACATGGAGCAGCAGGAATATGCTGTGGAACCAATGGGCCTGAACATTAATGTTAAACATGTTAGTGATGTGGGACCAGAACTGACTCATACCTTACATACTTTATTTGCGTAGCACTGCATATCTCCTGAACTTTTTAGCATATTCACATACTTAACATTGTTAGCATGATTAGCATAATTGTTAGCATAGATGCTAACCCTCCTTAAGCACTATTCCGACGGGACTAATTTAATGGGAGGACCTGGGGTAAAGTAATAACCGGGAAATGTAGTCCCGTCCGAACACGCCAGGTCAGTAAAGATAGCGGAGTATGTCGGGTAAACTTCACCGCGACTTTTACCTCCTGTAGTTCTGGAGGAATTACCCTGGGTAATACTATCCCGTCCGAATGCGACCCTATGTAAAGATGTCTGGTTAAGTGCACGAAACGCACAATATATCCAATCTCTCCGGGCTTGCAAACATTACAGCCTTGCAGTAAACTTTTAGTTTCGTTTTAGGGAGTTGTTCCAAGCTTTGTTCGCTGTAAAAATCAGACAGCATGATCCAACGCACTCTCCAAATGAAAGGACACGCATGCAGACGCATTAAAATGGATTTTGATGAGTTAGTAAACCAACAGGCAATTATTAGAATTGTTCCACGGGACCAAATGCCTCCATGGATGCGCAATAATGTGCTCAAAAATCAACATTAGTATTGTGGAGTTGGCAAGTTGACAAGTGCAGTCACAAGGTGCATGATGAGTACCCCTCCTACTCTCTGTTCGTTTACTGACATTTTTCTAATGCAGTCTGAACCGGCCATTTCTATTACCGACGTCCTGAGATAAGTCACTTTCCCCCATGGCCATACATAAACATAGTCCCGTCGGAACAGGGCTTTAAAAAAGTGAAAATGAAATCACAATGACAAATGTAATATTACAGGAAAATTAGCACATTAGCATTACTAGCATGTCTGCTAACCTAATCCTTGGGCTTGTTCTTCATGGAGCAGTGGAGTTTGTGCTCTGCAGCGTGCATGCACACTTTGCCATTTCAATGCATTCTGGTTAGAAAATTCCTTAGAATTCTTTGCTTTTACTTTGCAGTGTGCATGCACTTTGCCATTTCAATGCATTCTGGTTTGAAATGGCAAAGTGTGCATGCACGCTGCAGATTAAAAGCAGTAATGCTCCATCAAAAACAAACCCCTTACTTACTCTAGGAGTCAACAGAGTCCAGATAGAGCTCGGCATATCGCAGATTTGTAGTCAGTATTTCTGACATCAACCACACCTATCTCTGTGTCTCTAGATGCAGCAGTGCAGTAATGCACTTGGAGTCCCCATGACATGCATCTTCCCGGTGAAGAACTATCATGAGGAAAGTGCTGTGGACGACAAGACGGATTGTTTGATCCTGGATGCCCTGGAGAAGATTGTTCACTTTGCTAATGACTACGTGCAATCAAGAATACAATAAAAGTAGGGATGTGTAATTAATCCTATGTTGATAAGCTTTTTGACTCAAATAATCTCCTTCAAGTCAAGTTAAGTCAAGTTGGTTTTATTGTCAATTTTTTTACATGCACTGGTCATACAAAGAATTTGAAATTACGTTTCTTGCTTTCCCATGCAGACATAGACTAATCTAGGTAAGGACATAGACAGTATAGACATAGACTGTACTCATACATGGACATAAGACAGTATGGACATAGACAGTGCTCATACAGACATTTAAAGTGCAAGACTGGACAACAGAAGACTTGTAGAGAAGTAATCTCCTTACTAATATAGGGCCTAATCAAGTTGAAATGTGAAATGTTTTGGGGTAAGGGGGTCCTAGAGACTTTTTGTATCCTCAAGCATTTAAAAATGTGGCTCTCCCTTAGCCACAAAGTGAAGGTTTAAAAAACAGAGAATCTAGCAGCTTCTATAATCTAGCAGTAGCCTACTAATAAACCTTTTACATCTATGCAGTATCACATCAGTTAGAAGCCTTATTCTCTTTTGTTTCCCTTTGCATTTTCTTTTAAACTATTTTTTAACGTTTGATTGCATACTTTTATTTCTGGTAGTTAGGAAATGGATCACACTCAGTTTTTCTTCTTTCTTGTTGTTTTCTTTTTATTTTAATGTTGCAGGGACTGATATGACAGACGTTTCGGCTGCACAGAGCCTTCTTCAGTGTCAGTGTTACTTTTATTTCTGTAAAAAAGATGATGCTTAGTCAATAAGAGGATGATGATGATTATGACGTTTGTTCAAATTAGTTGAAAGAAACGAAAAGTAGTTACAGCAACAGTTTTTTTTGAAGAACACCTTATATATGAAATCAATAAACAATAACAAGCAATGAGTATCCATGTCCCGGTGTCGTCTGCCCATCTACAGTACAAACTGTAGCTGCCTTCTGCCAGTATTAATCAAATTTGCAGATGTGAAAGCAGTTCAGGACTTTGACCAGCAGGTGGTAATAGAGTGCAGGTGGGGAGGCAACTAAGATAGGCTGACCAGATTTTTGATGTCCGAAACCGTGACACTTGGTGCGTGACTGAAGGACAAAATTTGGTGGGCGGGTCTGGGGGTCCTCCCCCAGAAAAAAATGTATTTTTCAGATGCAATTTCCTGCATTCTAATCAATTTTAGAGGGCGGAATGACAAATCGCAACTGACTCCTTCAGACTTTCTATTCAAGCGCTGGCTGCCATTAATTGTGGCAGGTAAACATGTAATCTTTTCCATATATTTACCCTGATAGACATAGCGCAATGTAGTGGGTGGCCAAAACCGGGACATATTTGTGTCCTGACAGAGTTTGCTCGGGACCTGGGACACACAACTCCAAACCGGGACTGTCCCGGTAAAACCGGGACGTTTGGTTCAAGTTCAAGTTCAAGTTCAAGTAGGTTTTATTGTCAATTTCTTTACATGCACTGGTCATACAAAGAATTTGAAATTACATTTCTTGCTTTCCCATACAGACATAGACTAATCTAGGTAAGGACATAGACAGTATAGACATAGACAGTACTTATACATGGACTTAAGACAGTATGGACATAGACAGTGCTCATACAGACATTTAAAGTGCAAGACTGGACAACAGAAGACTTGTAGAGGACATACATTAAGAGGTATTTGTTGTGCTTTTGTGCTTTTCCTAAAAAAAGTCCTTTATAGCGTTCTGACATGGTAATAGTAGCATTTTGAAGAAAAATAAATATTAAAAAGGTCTGTCAAGTACACCAGCAGCAGTGTGTGTGTGTGTGTGTGTGTGTGTGTGTGTGTGTGTGTGTGTGTGTGTGTGTGTGTGTGTGTGTGTGTGTGTGTGTGTGTGTATGTGTTTAGTGCAGGTAGAAGGTGCGGTGTGCGTCTTGTGTGTGTGTTCGTGTGTCTGTGTGTGTGTGTGTGTGTGTGTGATGGCGTGTGTGTGTGTGTGTGTGTGTGTGTGTGTGTGTGTGTGTCAGTGTGTGTATGTTTGGGTTTAGTGCAGAAAGTGCAGTGTGCTTGTGTGTGTGTGTGTGTGTGTGTGTGTGTGTGTGTGTGTGTGTGTGTGTGTGTGTGTGTGTGTGTGTGTGTGTGTGTGTGCATGTTTTGAGTTAGTGCAGGTTGAAAGTTCAGTCACAAGTATAGTAGTGCAGGTGGAATGTTCAGTCGCAGATATGGTGGTGGGGGATGGGGGGGGGTTGTCAGTGGCCTTGCTGGCTAGAGGCTGACAGTGGAGGGAGAGTGGGTTGAGTGTTCAGCATCTTGATCGCTTGGTGCATTGTGCTGCTCGCCAGCCTGGTCGTACGGGAACGGAGGCGCCTGTACCTCTTTCCAGAGGGCAGGAGGCTGAACAGTTTGTGTGCAGGGTGGCTTGTGTCTTTGATGATCATCAGTGCTTTCCGGGTGAGGCGTGTGGTGTAAATGTCCTGTAGGGAGGGGAGTGGTACTCCAATGATCTTCTTCGCTGTGTTCACAACACGCTGGAGTGTCTTCCTGTTTTTCTCCGTGCAGCTTCCTCCCCACACTGTGATACAGTTGGACACAACGCTCTCTATGGTTCCTCTGTAGAATGTTGTCATGATGGAGGGTGTAGCACTTGCCTTCTTTAGTTTGCGCAGGAAGTAGAGACGCTGATGGGCCTTCTTCGCCAGTGATGTAGTGTTGGTGGTCCAAGAGAGGTCGTCGCTGATGTGCACTCCAAGGAACTTGGTGCTGCTCACTCTCTCCACAGCATCGCCGTCGATGGTCAGTGGTGGCAGTTGTTTTTGGACCCTTTGGAAGTTGACAACAATCTCCTTGGTCTTGTTGACATTCAGCAGGAGGTTGTTGTCTTTGCACCATCTGGCCAGCAGGTCTACTTCTTCTCTGTAGTGAGTCTCATCGCCCTTGGTGATGAGGCCCACCAGTGTTGTATCATCCGCAAACTTCACTAGATGGTTAGTGCTGTGGGTCGTTGTGCAGTCGTGTGTCAGCAGCGTGAACAGCAGGGGGCTGAGAACACAACCTTGCGGAGCCCCCGTGCTCAGGGTCAGGGTGCTCGAGGTGTTGTTCCCTACCCGTACTGCTTGTGGTCTTTGCATCAGGAAGTCCAGCAGCCAGTTGCAGAGGGAGGTGCTGAAACCTAGTTTGTCCAGTTTTCTGATGAGTTGTTGTGGTATTATGGTATTGAATGCTGAACTGAAGTCAATGAACAGCATTCTCACATATGAGTCTTTATTGTCCAAGTGGGTGAGGGCTGGATGGAGGGCAGAGCAAATTGCATCCTCCGTGGATCGCTTGGCTCGGTATGCGAACTGGTAGGGGTCTAGGGTGGGGGGTAGGGTGGCTTTGATGTGTGACAGGACTAGCCGTTCGAAGCACTTCATGATTATGGGCGTCAGTGCTACAGGACGGTAGTCATTGAAGCATGATGGTGATGATTTCTTCGGCACAGGTATGATGGTAGCAGCTTTGAAAAGTGATGGGATGACTGCTTGCTCCAGAGAGATGTTAAAGATGTCTGTGAAGACATCCTTCAGCTCTTCTGCACAATCCTTCAACACTCGGCCTGGTATGTTGTCTGGGCCAGCTGCTTTGCGTGGGTTGATGGTGGCCAGTGTCCTTTTAACACTGGCAGAGGACAGGTAAAGGGGTTGATCATGGGGGGGAGGTCACCCTAAACTAAGAGCATCAGTGTAGTATCAACAAAGCTGCGAACCCCCACCTAGCCCTGAGGCAGTGCAGGGGGGCAATAATAATGATAATGACAATATGATTTGTATCATTATTATTAATATTGCTGCTGTTGTGATGAGGCTATATGTTTTGGCCCAAAAGAAAAGCTCTGGGAAATCTAAAAAAGCAGGGTACAGGCCTGGGTGCCAAACCTAGATCAGAGATATTCTAGACAGAGATACGTCATTTTGTTTCTTTTCCGGTATCCACTTTATGTCGGGTGAACACTCCTTTAGACCTTTGGTTAGGAGACCTTCGGAGTCCCGAGGTTGAGAATAAATGGAGTTCCCTTAGCGCTGTAGATGGCGGTAGCGCACGTCTTGTGCAAACACCTCAAAAAGAGAAGAAGAAGGAGGGGACAACGCCCCCTTAGGAGACCCAACTTGAGCACACGCTTTTGCATTGAGTGGGCGTGTTTTGATTCCTCTTGATTAGAATGTCAAACCCTTTGCCTAGATGTGGTCCAAGATATGGTCCTCAGCATCCAGCAGCTTAGTCATGGCTAGTCCCTTTGCAAACTGCTTAGTCAAAATTGGAACACAGCAGCCGTTGTGTGTTTCTCGAAACCATACTGGCTATGTTAGCTACTTTGCAATGCAGTTTCCCATTGGCAACTACCCGTTGCTAACTGGCTATCAACTGCGCTTTTGAGAAACGCACCCCAGTTTGGTCAAAACTGGTCCCTTCACTTCAGTATTAGCACAGTAGCTTAGTCAAAGCTGGGGTCCGTTTCTCGAAAGCGTCTTTGCTATCGTCGTTAGCAAACACCTTCGTAAGAGCGACTCAACTCTCTCTCGACAGCGACACTCACAACTAAATCCAAGGGAATGGTATGACGGTCTAAAGACGGTTAGCAACGTCAAGAACCGAGAAACGGACCCCTGCTCCCTTCATTCCAGTCTGGACTGACTGTTGCCCCGACTGACTAACCTCGTGGTGCATTTGATATTTGTCATCACCTGCCAGAATTATGTTGCATTGCTCTAGGGTTAAGAGTTAATGCTATCACATACACATAGCAAACTGGCTGTCCAAAAATGTGCGGTATGCATACACTTGAATCATTGTAATTGTTAATCATTATGTAATTTTAATGTGTTTTATTTTTAGGGTCTATTCCCAAACGTATGTCAAAGGTTTACGATATGAGGCCTGCATACATTTATGAATAAAACACCAATACAATTATCTTGTACAATTATTACAAGTAGGCCTAAGTACAGTATGCATTTTTGGGATTGTAACAGGGGAAACCAAACAAAGGCTCACGCTTCATAGAATAATTTTATTGATGTGACTGCAAAGAATGCCATTCCTAAATGGATGTATATGCGAGATTTACACACACAAAAACCAACAACAAAAACAGTGTGCAGCCCTATGACAGTATGCTTTTAGAGATGCTGGCAGTGCTTTCAGACATTGCATTACATTACATTACATTGCACTTCGCTGACACTTTCATTTATTCAAAGCGACTTACAGTTATTATTTGTCAGGATATTGGTTACAGTCCCTGGAGCAATGTGGGGTTAAGTGCTTTGCTCAAGGGCACTTCAGCCATGGATGGAGATCTAGGGAGAGGTCAGGGGGGATTCGAACCTGCAACCCCTGGATTGAAAGACCAACTCCCTAACCACTAGGCCATGGCTGCTTTACTTGCTGATGTAAAGAATGTTAAGAATGTAAATGACATAGACAAGACCAGAGAATGTAAAGAATGTAAATTACATATTTTGGACTTCATCTGCCTTCATTGTCTAAGATATTGGCAATTCAAAACCTCATTGTTTGCCAAAAGTGGGTATCTAGGCTATTGTCACCCAGTGCCATCGCTCAACCGTATTGATACATTAGGCTCAGAGATTTATTCTCTGTCCTTGTTGATGAAGTTAATATTTTCCTGGTTCCTTTAACAGTAAAATTCACGCTTTGCTCAGGTTTCTTCTCCCTCTTCCCGTTTAAGTAGTGTCAATTTAAGCCATTTTACTGTAGCATGGCACTGGCAGATACTCAAATCAACAGTGTCCCATCCCTCGCTGTACAGAACAAAAACATTCACTTCCCTGGGATTTCACAAGGGCATTAAGATAAGGTTACTTGAGGCATTGGGCATACAGAATATTGCAAATTCAATATATTACATGGTCAGATAATCTGATATAGCCAATAACAATAATACAAAAATAATTAAAAATATATATTTTTAAAAACAGTTAACTGGGTGGGTACGCATGTAGCCACTTGCAAAGATTGTATTCAAAATGTAAGCCTCAGACAACGCCAGTACTGTATATACATATTTGACATAAATATAAATAATATATAAAGCATTTCCAGTTCCAAGAATCAACAGTATCATAATCTTATTTGCACTGTATTCTCCCCAGTACAAACTGTATACAGTATGCTTGTTTGAGAGTGGAGAGCGACCTCTTGGTGGAAAAAGTATTTAAAATCCAAGGAAGGTCAGTCTCAATATTCCAAGAAAGATTCCTAAGTTATACACATACAGTAAAAAGATACGTGTACTCCCACACACTCACACACCCTAGACTAGCGCCAGGCTAGTCTGTTTAGGTCTTTGCTGTTTCATCCAATGCTCCCAGCAAGTTGATCACTTTCTTCCAACAAACCTGTACACTCATTGGCTGCAGGTGCCCTTCGCCATATCTGAATAGTAAAGACAAAGACATTTGCATGAGTTTGTGTGTGTTTACTCAAACAATTTTATAAAAATGTCAGTGTTTTCATACACAGTCGCAGACAGAGAAAGACAGACACACACATCCATCCATGGCCTTACCTTCCAGGCAGTCTCTAACGGCATTGGGCACGTCTTCTTCATTCAGGCAGCGGTGCAGCTCTGTGGGTCCAGCCTTGCCCTTCTGCTGCCTCTTCCAATGGTCCAGCATGCGGAAGCGCTGCAAGGTGACGTCTTGCTCCGCCTCCTGGATCTTGTCCAGCTCCTGCATGGACAGTCCCAGGTAGCTGATGCCCACCTGCTTCCACTCTTTGCCCATGAGCTTGGCCACCATCATCAGCTGCTGGTCCGTCAGATCTGACGTTGCTGTCATAATATGACATTACATTTACATTACAGACATTACATTACATTACAATTACATTACACACTTTTGTCCAAAGTGAATTACAGCTCTTTACGTACAGGGAATTAGTTCGTCATTTCAATAAGGGTTTTGCGCATCCATCAGCCTACTCTTACAGGACATTTCAAATCTGCAACTTTCTGGGTACATGACTGTACTAAGCACAGGGGTGATAGTGAAAAAAAAATCCTGAGCCTGAACTTTTTTCCCTGCTCTAACGGCGACGACAAGATACTGCATAGTGACGTAACGTAGGCCTATTTTGACACAATAGCCTGTGTATGGCCATTATTCAAGCCTGATAGTAGAAGAAAACCCTGAAACTGTAACACTTTCTGAGATAAGAATAACCTAATGGTTAATTATTATCAGTGTTTTTGCTTTTGCAAACTCTGTCAAGCCTGAAATCAGGCATGGAGCCTGAATACTATCAGCCCTGTAAGCATTAATAAATCAGGCATGGAGCCTGAATACTATCAGCCCTGTAAGCATTAGTACTAAGTCATCTGCACAGACTGTGTACCTTCTGTTACCACATGCAGACATCCACCCAAGAAGCAATAATTGGGATTTCCCTTTTAACATCTGTTAATAATATTTAATTTCAGCTTGAAGGAATAACATGCAATATGTGTGAGAGAAATGGGATGGAATTGGAAAAGTGTCTCGGCCTAACACACACATGCGCACACACCTACACACAGACACACACACACACACACACACACACACACACACACACACACACACACACACACACAAACACACACACACACACACACACACCTATTTGCGGTACTGTATTTGACTGATGTGCCGTGAGTCTGCATGGTCTCGTGCCACATCACTACAAAATATGTCAGTGCTGCTCAGCTCTTTGGTTATCCATGTTTGATTCCCTCTGCGAGGTTTCTCTCAGACACACGCACAGACACAAGCACACGCACGTACAGTACACAACCTCTTTCACATACACCATACCTGTGTATTTACCTGTGCGTGACTCTGGGGTGTGTGTGTCAGCTGTGTCTTTTGTCTTGTTATAGTCGACCCCCTGCCTCAGCTCCACTTCCCAAACAGTATGGTCATCCGCATCCTTGATCTCCAACTTGAACTCCTCCAATGGGTTCCTTACGAACACCTCAAAGAATGTTGGGGGGTTCCTGTAGGAAAGCGTCAGCTCTGTGGGAGTGATCTTAAGGGAAGGTGGAATGTTCGGAGCTGCAGAGCTGGAAGGTGTGGAGCTGGAAGGTGCAGAGCTGGAAGGTGTGGAGTTGCAAGCTGTGGAGCTGCAGAGCTGGAATGTAGAGCCAGTCCAGAGGGAGTGGTTGGGGGAAGGCTTGACGATGGCCCTACCACCCCAACTCTCCTGCACCGACTTCCTAGCTGAGGAGGGTGAGGGCAGCAGGAAGGTGTGGAGGACCAGTGGCCGGGGGCAGTGCTCATAGATCAGCACCTCGCAGTGGCTCTTCACCGGGACACCCAGACTCGCCACCAGCTGCCATATAGAGAATTGCTGCGCTAGGAGCTTTCCGTGGAAACGAGTCAGCTCACACGTTTCCAGGGAAACGCCACAGTCGTCGCCGTGTAGGGCCCTGACTGCGTCTCCCAGCACACCTAGGCCAGAACCACCTAGGCAGAGGGAGTGAGGAAGGTGGACCTCCTCCAGCTCTCCTGACAGGAGTTTAATTTCCAGAGGGGGACCCACGGCACGGTACTGTAGCATCTGCAACTGGGCCCAGAAAATCTCCTCCTTGCTGATGCGGTACTGCAGGGTGACTGGACCAGGACACGACCAGCGCAGGCCAGATTCTGAGCACTCATAGCTCCCTGCCGGAGAACTCACAGTGTACACACACTCTCCACTCTCCAAGGAGATAGAGGGCTGTAACACACACCAGTGGCCTGGGTCCGGGATGTGGACACAGGTTTGACAGTTGATTCTCTGACGACTTGCAACAGTGCGCATGCACACACAGACACAAACACAGACATAAACACACACACACACACACACACACACACACACACACACACACACACACACAATTATGGTTATGATAAACTGTCATTATGGTTGTGAAAAAAAATATCAGTATGACTTCAACATGTGACATATAATCATTATAGTGTTACTGCTTCACACACATAGCATCATGCAGCATACAGGAGCACAGGTGCTCTCTTTGGATAGTCACAGGTGAGACTAGATAATACACATGCAAACAAACATATGTATTTTTCCTGCCACACCCACACACCCCTATTCACTTTACTTAAGCAATAACTCACGAGAGACCGTGGGATTGTGCTCGATTTACAACGTAAAAGGGGAGTCGGGCACAACGCAAACCTCCCCTTACCCGTTATAAATCGAGCACAAACACACAGACTCAAGTGGGTTATTGCTTATCTAACACTGTTACACTTAATTAAATTTATTTTTAAAACGCTGTAATAATTAATTTGCCACACGTCGTTCAGTTGACAATTTGAGGAAGTGATTGTGGTTACCCCGGTAACCACTACTGGGCGTGCGTGCGTTTGTCGTGCTGCCAGACACACACTTCGCTACAAAAACTCAGCGAGGGGCGATAAACACTGCAGGAATGAAACGTCTTTGCAATCATACTGATGCCCAAACCACAGATGATGCAAAGACTGCTCTTCTTGCAGAACCCCTACCTCTACTGATACATATTGTCATTACCAACTTAGATGTGCATAGAATCTTCATTTGGAAGGGTGTGTGTTTACGCCCGATTTACAACGAATCGAGAATCAGACCACACAGTGTTAGATAGGCAGACAACTCTCGTTTCAATGTTTTAGTTTTAGTAATTCTATGCATGTGACAAATTCAACTCCTTAAGTCCTAATCTTTGATACACAAGTGTGCAGCCATAGCACAAGACAGTCAGAGGCAGACGCTGTCAATCTGCCACATCTTTATCCTCAGGGACCACAGATGTCTTTCTCCACCTTAGCCACTTGATTTGCAGAGGCTGACCGGAAACACCTAATCTTCTATGTTCCAGAAACACCAGGAGTCATGGTTTGTAATTGACATGGCCATTTGAATGAGGCATACACCAACATTATCAGGATATTATTTCCTACTCCGTATCCAACAGGATATTAATTCTTGCTTTTAGATTTTTCTTTTCTTCTTTTTTTTCACATCTGTCCATCTCAAGGTAAAGACTTTTGCAAAACAGGTAACTGCATCTCTGCCCTACTTCTGAGGGGGCCTGTGTGGTTAATTCACTGGTCTGCTACACTGGACACCCTGGTTCAAGGTCCTGTCCTGCAATGCAAATTCCCTGACAATAGCAAATGTATAATTGTGCAACAGCACTGCATGAAAAGAGGAATTTGTGGATGAATTTTGCACCTTAAATTGCCTCATACCTCAAGCCACAGCATTTGCGGCTCCCCCATGCCCCCCTCCCATCCCCTTCTCAGAAGAGCCTTTAATATGTAAATGCCAGTGATCAGGTCGGGAGCTGCCCCAGTCAATTTCAAGTGGGGTGGGGTGGGGTGAGGTCAGGTGGGTGGGAGGGAGTGGGGGGTCGGCAGGCCTGTTTCTAGGATTTTGGGGTCCCTAGGCAACGGGATTGTTGGGGGCCCTAGGGCATTTTTTGGGCTTTTACTAAAGTGTGTGTGTGTGTGTGTGTGTGTGTGTGTGTGTGTGTGTGTGTGTGTGTGTGTGTGTGTGTGTGTGTGTGTCTGTGTGTCTGTGTGTATGTTTTTTCACGCTGCCCAGTGGTGTTTTTCAGAATCACTAACCATTAAACCAGGGGTAGGGAACCTATGTCTCGAGGGCCCTTGAGGCTGTTTTATCCGGCCCCTGATATCATTATAATGTTTTGCAACTTCACATTAAATAGGCCTATGACATATTTTGCAGGCCTAAGGAATCTTAGAAATTACATTTCCAATGCAATTAAGTTATATTCAGGGGACCTAGAAAAGGTGGGGACTGTTTTAAAGGTGTCTACCTTTAAATATGTCTATATGTCTATATAGGCCTAAAGGTGTCTATATAGGCCTAAATTTTATGGGGAAATCCTGATTTGTGTTCATAGTACGGCCCCCGGAGGATTTTATGACCATGGTAGGAATTTGAAGTGGCCCCTCGAATTAAAAAGGTTCCCCACCCCTGCATTAAACCTTTCTACTAGCCAGAGCTTTGCTGTCAGTACATTTTATTATGATACTATAAGCTCAGAAATTAAGTTGATCAAACAATTTGATCTGTGCTATAAACATTTAAATGAACCTACAGAATAGGCAATCAAAATAGAATCATCTGAATGATCTTTCTTGGACATACATTTTGAAGTGACCCTTCGAATTAAAAAAGGTTCCTCAACTGCTTTTGAGGAAAAACATCAATGTGCTTGGCCACTCTGGTTTTTTAATTGGTATTCTGAACTAAAGCAAGGATTGTTCAAGTTAGTTGAAAATAGACCGTCTCTGGTTAAATTAGTTCTACACCAAGCCTTTAGGTGGCAGTAAAACTAATTGGCGCAATGTGAATTCCACACACAAACCACAAAGAAGCCATCAACCACGGTCAACAACACCTTCCTGCTTCCTGATTGAACAGAACCACGTGCTGTCTGGTTTCACTGTTACGAGTTTCTTGGCGATATGGGGGGAAAGTTCCTCACATACCAACGGAAAATGGGCTTCACATACATGTAAGTACATTTTACTCAACTGTGGTTTAAAGTTTCAGTACTCAAGAGCGACTGAATAGCTCCTCTGAACACAGATCCGCCATTGCTAAGTTGTAGCACAGCCGCTTTACATAGCTGGTAGCTCAAGTCCCCTCAATGTGACTAGGCCTACACTAGTTGCTGCTGTACGCTAGTAAATTCTGATGACTTGCGAGCATCGTAATGACAAAATGCTGTGGTGAATGTGTTAAGTATACTTGTTGATGGTAAATTGTTTGACATTGCTCGTTCTCAGTTGCCTTTCCCCTGCCTAAAGATAGACAAAGGCTACCGTTAGCATGCTATTGCGTTAGCTCATCAACTAGATGCTGGACACTGCTCATTTTTCACGTCTGCCCGGCATTTCGCTGATGAACTAACGCTTAGACGCCTTGCCAATGTATTTTACAGCGGCAAAAATGCATCTAGGCGACGTTGGCAAGACTGGTGTGCCGTCTGGGTATGTTGGTTTTCCATTCCCTGATTGTCGCTCCCAACGCAGGACGCTCCCCGGTCGGCTCGCTCCCACTAGCCAGACTATCGATCCCACCGCCATATAACGGAGTTAGTTATCTTTTTGATGTTAGTTTTTTGTTTCTAACCTTAACCCTAACCCTAAACCTAACCCTAAATTGCTTGTATGTGGCAGTGTATGATGATACGTGAAATATAATCGGTGGGACTACACGTCCGGGAGTGATAGAAACACCTGGGACTACACGTCCGGGAGCGATCTCAGTTGGGAGTGTCCATCTTTTTCAGTGCTGGGCAGTAGCGAAGCGACTAGTTTAATTACATTCTCTAGTAGCTTGGTCGTAGCGTCACTGCCATGTATCGAGTAGCTAACGTCCCTGTAGTTACCGTAAGCTATTTTTCCTCAAGTAGCGACGTAGTCTACAAAAGCTACAATTTGTCCCCCATCGATTTTACTCAATGATTTTTGTTTTACTTTCCCTATCCTAAAACCTAGGCAGTCACACAGGGCAACAGTAGGCAACCTGTCCTTAAAAAGTATGGGTCCTCAAAACAGCACTTGTTGCAGAAATAAGTGTAGATGGCCTCTTCAAGAAATTGAAATTATGTATGATCACTTTTTCTTATTGTTTCACGTGGAGGTCTACTGACCTTGTCTAAATAATGTAGGCTAGTTTATGTCCATGTATTATATTAGGACCCAAGGTTAATGGGTTATTCTATTTGCCATGTTTTCACAGGCTGCTGTCTCATAATATGGCGAAGACGAGTCACCTGAAGGCCTAACTCGCCATAGAAGACTGAAAGAATGTAAGATTAACTTCTTTGTGACCAATATGACTTGCTCATTGATACATTTGCTATGTCAATATGAGGTGCATGGCGAATTATTTAATTTATTTGTCTCGCTTCTAGGAGCTGTAGAAACAACAGGGTGTTCTTTTTCAGGGTATTCTTTTTTATAGAACTGGACAGGTCATTTATTCGTTCCCCTTGTTTTTTGAAGTGTCCTGCAGGATGCTGTGTCCTGCAATCCTGTGTGCTGTGCTACAGACGCGTGTGGAGGTCAACCCAAAATGGGCACAGTCTCACCACAGAAGAGTGAAAGAGGGTAAGCTTAACCTATAGCCTACGTCAGTGGTGGGGAACCTTTCTCATTCGAAGGGCCACTTCAAATTCATCCGAGGGGCCGTAAAAGTCCTCCAAGGGCCGTACTATGAACACAAACCAGGATTTTCCCTTTCACTTTAGGCCTATATTGAAGGCAGCCACATTTAAACAAACACCACCTTTTTCAGGTTCCCTGAATATAACTTAATTGTTTTGCAAATGTATTTTCTAAGATTCCTTTACAAAATATGTATATTTCATGTGAAGCTGAATCGCATTAAAATTATATCGGGGGGCCAGATAAAAATGCCTCAAGGGTCGCAAACGGCCCTAGAGACATAGGTTCCCCACCCCTGGCCTACATTGTCAATATGACTTGTGCTACTTTATAGATAAGTTGTCAATGCTGTGCATTGCTATGCTTTGATTCATTTTCTTACATCCTACAGATCCTGGTAGGGAGACGGTAGTGTCCTGCAGAATGGTGATGGGCCAATCTTACAAGAGACCACAGAAAACTGATATAGTGTAAGATTATCCCTGTTGGGCTCAATAGGTCTTGCTTATTGACATATTTGCTATGTCAATATGAGGTGCATGGTGAAGTATTTATTTATTTATTTGTCTCGCTTCTAGGAACTATAGAAACAGAGTGCCTGCTGCAGTATGGCGAGGACACCCTGAGCAGAGAGCTCCAATAGACCCAGGTCCAGTGTCTTGGCAGGGTGAAATGGCACTGATATGGGTATGTACTGATGTCAGTTAAAATGAATGAATGAATTAATTCTCATATCTGAATAATGTGCACACTGGATTTACCACACACACACACACACACACACACACACACACACACACACACACCCTAGGCCTAGATGATTTGGACCCAAGGTTACTTTTACCACAGCTCTGGCACATCAATTTTCATTTGTTTAATAACTGGGCAGGTCATTTATTCATTCCCCTTGTTTTTTTTGTTTTGTTTGTTTGTTTTTTGTAGTGTCCTGCAGGATGCTGTGTCCTGCAATCCTGTGTGCTGTGCTACAGACGCGTCTGGAAGCCAACCTGAAATAAGCACAGTCTCTCCACAGAGGAGTGAAAGAGGGTAAGCGTAACCTATAGCCTACGTCAGTGGTGGGGAACCTTTCTCATTCGAAGGGCCAATTCAAATTCATCCGAGGGGCCGTAAAAGTCCTCCAAGGGCCGTACTATGAACACAAACCAGGATTTTCCCCTTCACTTTAGACCTATATTGAAGGCAGCCACATTTAAACAAACACCACCTTCTTCAGCTTCCCTGAATATAACTTAATTGTATTGCAAATGTATTTTCTAAGGTTCCTTTACAAAATATGTCATTTTATGTGAAGCTGAATAACATAAAAATGATATCGGGGACCAGATAAAACGGCCTCAAGGGTCGCAAACGGCCCTCAAGACATAGTTCCCCACCCCTGGCCTACATTGGCAATATGACGTGTGCTACTTTATAGATAAGTTGTCAATGCTGTGCATTGCTATGTTTTGATTTATTTTCTTACATCCTACATATCCTGGCAGGGAGACATAGTGCATGAGACTATAGAAGACAAAAATAGTGTAAGATTATCCCTGTTGGGCTCAATATGACTTGCTTATTGATATATTTGCTATGTCAAT
This sequence comes from Engraulis encrasicolus, assembly GCF_034702125.1. NCBI lineage: Eukaryota > Metazoa > Chordata > Actinopteri > Clupeiformes > Engraulidae > Engraulis > Engraulis encrasicolus. The sequence continues at coordinate 48,643,636 of NC_085864.1, forward strand.
ATGAGGTGCATGGTGAAGTATTAATTTATTTGTTGTTTCTACAGCTCCCAGAAGTGAGACTGAGTGCCTGTTGCAGTATGACGAGGACACAGTGACCAGAGACCTTCAGTAGACCCTTCTGGCATGATTGGCGGCTGAAGAACATGAAATCAACAGCAATGTTTATAATGTTGTACATACCTGTATAGTCTGTATTAAAAGGCAGTACCTGTACTATTTTTTCCTCTTACTTTCATATTTACCACGTATTTACTATGAATTGACAACTTTTACTCAAATCCATTTTTGTATGTGCCCTGACTAAAACTATCCTTAAACCTAACCTGTCAGAGGTGTAACAACAACCTGCTCTTAGCAGTGTGGCAGCAGTCTACTTGGATGCAGCGGGGAACATAGAACCCTTTTTTGAAAAAGCATTGTATGTTTCTGAGTTTTATGAATTGTGCCCTTCCCAAACATCATGCATAGGCTAGGCGTATCTATGACACGCTGATTTGAACCCACTATCGCGGGTGTCTAATACGCATTTTCAAGTTAAATCGTGCTCCACAACGCCCTGTGACAGGTTTGTTTAGGGATGGTTTTGGTTTAGGCACAATTTAGGCAGAAATTCGCCTAATCTCGCTGTTCTTGGCAAAAGTAAAGCAGCAGAAACATTACTTCACTGACAGGTTAGGTTTAGGGGTGGTTTTGGTTAGGGCACAGCAAAGCATATTTGCGTTTAGTAACAAATGCACTGTGACAAAACAAAATCGCCGACACGGCGGGGAAAACTGCGCAAACCTCGTCACTTGTCAAAAGTGCATGAAAGCGCTTTACTGGTGCGTTGAGGAGCACGATTTAAATTCAAAATGCGTCGCACCAACACGCTGAATGCACTAGCGTGCGATACGTACGCTAAAGCATTATGACAGCCTGCCCAAACCTAATCTGTCGGTAATGAAATGTTTCCTAGTTGTACATTTGTGACCTGAGGGCTGTGTAAATCACTGCATATAGAGTATATTGTTTGCAGGGTATGTGTGTAGTTGCATGGTTCTTGTCAAAGTGTGTGTACATTGTTTGGTGTGATATTAAAAGCGTTAAAAAAAATCATTTTCATTTCATTAATTTTCATTTTATCAATAAATTCACATCATGCATGCTAAAGCCCCATCACAGTGCAGCCTATAATGATGTGAATATACTAAGTAAAATCAATCTAGGTATATTAATAATAATTTTTGCATAATTATACAGACCTACTGTATACGGTCTGCATAAATTAATCCAACGTGACCAATGTATCATTGTGACCAATAGAAGGTCGTAGCTGCCGACCCTGCTAACCAATAGCGCAGCTCTTGTACTTTGAGCCATGTGTCTTTTTCGTCCAATAAGAGAAAGGCTAGTCCGCGTTCTGGGCTGGCTGTCATTGCCTTTCATGTGGTAATCGCTAATCGTTGGGCCATTAACACCCTGCTGTGAGACCTGCCCGCGGCTCGCGATTCGCTTCCGGGCGAGTTCACTGTCACCAAAACTGTTAATTTTGATTCTCTAAAGCGCTCAAAATCAGACGAAAGTTAGGCAAGTCCGTGGACGATTAGGGACGAGTTCATTGTCACAAATCCCCCTTTTCGTGCTGTGAGTGCAGTGATATGCAACAAGTTCTCACTGTCAGACAGACACATTGTATCTCCACTTTCCAGTGCACTGTTTTTTACTTCTTAATTTATAAATAAAAATTAAAAAGTTATGAATGGATTTGTGGAGTTGTTGGAAAATGAAAAATGAGCAAGTGATGAAATGTTTGTGGTTATCCGGTTCCGATTTTTTTTTTTTTTTTAAAAGATTCTACACTATTGCGGCATAGGGGGAATTTTGTCTTTCCAGTTTCTAACTCCACAAAAACAAAGCAGAAAGACTTGAAAAAAATTAGGGTGTAATATAGTCAAATGTGTTTAAGTTATGTTTCACAGCGTGTAGATGTTATGGCGTCAGTGAACTTATGGTCTTGGCGGAGGTTTGGACTCTCTGAGTGTTTCTAGTTTCTAAATAAATAATCATTTCAGCATTAAAGTTGGTTATTAAATAATGTATCTTACACATGTACTCATGGAGACTGACCAGCAGTAGCAGTAACCCTAGATTTATATTTTAGAATGAATAAAGAACGAATATATATAGATACAAGGTTTCTGCTGGACAGCGACATAGTTATAGTCTAGTCTGATAACTATGTTCAAGTGTTGCATATCATTGTGCTGCTGCTTCATTGTAAATACCTTGTGTTCAAGGAAAAAAACACTGTTTATACCACAGAAAACGCAGAGGGGGGAGAATTAGAGGATGGCGTTGGGGGTTTGAGGGGTGGACAGCCATATAGAGACAGGTGAAAGGCAGTCTGGAGGGGGGGGGGGGGGGGGTTGCAAGAATACTGAGATAGCTTCTCACTCTTGACTCTGCGGTTGGTGGTGAGGAGATGGTGCCGTTACGTCTGAGCCCTCCAGGACTTTGCAACTCAGATACAGCCACCTCTTAGATGGGTCGTTACATTTACCAGACATCATAGCTGGATCATTATGACTGTAGGACATCTCCACCCTGCAGAAGACCACCATGAGCGTTAGGATTTAGACAGGGACCTTCTAACTACCTAATACTATAAGTAATGATAAAGCTGTGTACACTTTAATTAGTCAAAAGTGTATAATACATTTTGGTCTATTTTGTTAATATCTCTAAATAATGTAATATGCCGTATTGTCTATTGTCTATAATACATGCATTCCACAGCAAATGGCCTATTTGCATGCATTCATTTCAGAGTGCAATGGGACAATGCACTGATTTTAAACTCAAACTGAAATTGAAACAGAATAAGAGAAATTAACAGTACAAAGTCTGGGAAATCCCATGCTGCTTTGCACAATTGTTCTGAAAGACGGCATGGCAGCTGCCATAAGCAACGGAGCCAATCAGAGAATTGTGATGATGCGCATTAATTGTCAGGCGGAAGATTGCAGTTTGATTGAGTAGAATCAACTGACACAATTGGCTATTGGTGATGTATTATACACATAATGATTGTGAATTAATTGTATAGGTAACCAGTAGTGCACATATACCGGTAGTGTATACTGTGTTCATTCATTACATTCAACAGAGCAGATTACATTTATCCAAAGCGACATACAAGAACATACACAATAGAATATAGTGTGGCAAATAACAAATGATGACAAAACGTATTCAGGAAGACAAACAAAATTAAAATTGTTGACATGTTCAATATTTGTAAACTCACTGATAGTGTGGGTCATTTTGCAGAGCAATCAGCTTCTCAGCAGCAGACTTATCATTCACATAGACATACAGATGCAGCTGTGTGAGACGTGAGGAGTGTGAAGTCACGGCCGAGGCCAGATAGGAACAGCTTTTTTCTGTCATGGGACAGTTATACAGCCTAAGAGGGATATCAGGTTACAGGTAGTCAACAAACACATCAAGACTAAAAAGACTCCTCTAGTGCAGTGTAGAGGAAAGGTGTGTGTGTGTGTGTGTGTGTGTGTGTGTGTGTGTGTGTGTGTGTGTGTGTGTGTGTGTGTGTGTGTGTGTGTGTGTGTGTGTGTGTGTGTGTGTGTGTGTGTGTGTGTGTGTGTGGTTATGGCACTCTGACACACAAACCATCATCATGATCATCATCAAAAACAACATGCACATTGGCATCAAGTGTTGCTTACCCTAGTTGCTCCAGTCTGCTGTCTTGATGACTAAGAGTAGAACATAAACATTCCACCTCCTCTTTCCTCAGTTCTTTCCCATAGAGTGTAGATGCGTGTGAGGTAAGTGCAGAAACCAGATAGGAGCAAATCTCCTCTGTTACATTATATCCCACCAACCTATGGGAAAGACGGTCAGACATCTGCAACACCATGACAATGTACATGTACATTATTTGAACCCACTGTAGCTACACCCAGCCAGATAGATGTGGAAACACACAGACAAAAGTACAAACACACACAAACACCGTACCAAAGTTGCCAAGGCTTTCTGTCAGGATGACAACCATCTGAAGATGACACAGTTAGTGATGATGATCTGCCAGTGTCCACCAGCTCCAGCTGTGTGAGTCGTGAGGAGTGTGAGGTCAGGATAGAGGCCAGATAGGAACAGCTATTCTCCGACAGGGGACAGTTACGCAGCCTGGGAGAGACACCAGGTTACAGTTAGTCGATCTATACATCAAGACTAGATCTGTGTGTGTGTGTGTGTGTGTGTGTGTGTGTGTGTGTGTGTGTGTGTGTGTGTGTGTGTGTGTGTGTGTGTGTGTGTGTGTGTGTGTGTGTGTAATGCCGCTCATAGCTTTAGCCGGGCCCAGAACTGTGTTAATTTTGTCAAACGTGACTATGACTATTTCGTCAATTTTTTTGATTTTCGTCATTTAGACTAAGACTAAGACTAAATTGGGAAGGCAATGACTAAAGTATGACTAAGACTAAAATTGTTTGTCATTGTACCTAAGACTGAGACTAATTTTTTAAAAGCTGACTAAATTAACACTTGTGTTAAATAAAATAGAGAAAAAGAGAACCAGTGTGTGAAGAAGTTTCATTCTGCACAGTGTGATATATATTAAAATGAGAAGCAGTGTGCAGAGAAGGNTTATTCTGTACAGTCAATGATATATGTTAAAAAGAGAAGCAGTGTGTGGAGGAGTTCTATTATGTACAGTGTTGACTAAAATTACTAAAAATTGACTAAGACTAAAATTGATTTTCGTCATTTAGGCAAAGACTAAGACTAAATTGGGAAGGCTATGACTAAAATATGACAAAGACTAAAATTGATTTTCGTCATTGTGACTAAGACTACGACTAAATCAAAAACAGCTGACAAAATTAACACTGGCGGAAGAAGGTAATCTGAAAGGTCACAGTAGCGTTTTGGAGAGCGCGCACATCCAAATTAAACAGGTGCCGGACTTAAACACGATTAAATATGAAAAGAAGGAAGGCCCGCACACTGTTGTCGCTCCAGGTTTATTAATCTGAAAGGTCCCCCCACTCATTGCATACAACGTAATTCGGGGCCCCACCCTCTATTTCTCCCTGTGCCCAGGAAAAATAACCCCTTTGTCAACCCCTGTCGGCTTCCCTGTGTATCTGTGTGAATGCTCTAGGTTGGGTCACAATACACACACACACACACACACACACACACACACACACACACACACACACACACACACACACACACACACACACACACACACACACACACACAGCTTACTGCATTTTCTCCAGTCTGCCATGTTGATGAGTGAGAACAGAACATAATTGGTCAACCTCCTTATTCCTCAAGTTTTTCCCATAGAGTGTAGATGTGTGGGAAGTCACAGCAGAGACCAGATAGGAGCAGATCTCCTCTGTGAAATCATATCCCTCCAGCCTGGTAGAGGGAAAGACACAGCAACATCATGAAAATGAACTGACACTGACACTGACACTGACACTGACACACACACACACACACACACACACACACACACACACACACACACACACACACACACACACACACACACACACACACACACACACACACACACACACACACACGCACACACACACACACGCACACACACACACACACACACACACACACAACATGTGACTTAATATCTGTTCTGTTCGCTCATTGAGTGGAGGGGGATGTGTAGAGTGTTTAGTACCTCAAGTATCTGGCATTGCAGTCTGGATGAGAGCCAGTTGAATATGACACAGTTAGTGATTGTGAATCCTCATTCCAATCTGGGTCCTTCAGATGCAGCTCTGTGAGATGTGAGGAATGCGAGGTCAGGACAGAGGCCAGATTGGAAAAGTTCTTCTCTGACAGTTCTGACAGTTCAAATACATTCAACCTAGGAGAGTGATCAGGTTGTACATAATTAGTCACATAAGTCTACATATTATTATTAACAGTATGGCATATCTCACTCACTCACTCACTCACTCACTCACTCACTCACTCACTCACTCACTCACTCACTCACTCACTCACTCACTCACTCACTCACTCACTCACTCACTCACTCACTCACTCACTCACTCACTCACTCACTCACTCACTCACTCACTCACACACTCACACAAGATACAATAAGTTCATACTAACTGGAATATCTGTAGTTTGCAGGTTGGTTGACACAGAGCAGAACATAACAGTTCGACTTCGGATTCTGGCAGATGACAGGTCATTCCAGAAACAGAAGAGTACTTTGTCAGAGGACAGTAAAGCCTGGGAGGGACATGGGAGTGAACTGATGTGAGAGTTGTGCAGATTGAATACTGTAGTTACAGACAATAATGTACAGTACTGTATGCAATGTGGTAAAAAAAAGCATGTGTGCACGCACGCACGCGCACACACAGCTTACTGTAGTTTCTCCAGTCTGCAATCTTGATGACTAAGAGTAGAACATAAGCGTTCCAATTCCTGTTCCTTTAGGCCTTCCCAATAGAGTGTAGATGTGTGTGAGGTAAGAGCAGGGACCAGATGGGACCAGATTTCCTGAGTTAGTGTGCCTTCTTTTAGCCTGTAGAATGAGACATCTATAGCATCATGACCATAAATACACACTCAGGGAGGGATAATTTTTATGTGCACTGCTCAGAGTTTCACACATTCTGGTTCACTTAAAAAATAAAAACAGTCAGCCTGAACTATTTGAATGTTTAATAGGGAGGACTGGTAAATGCAAATATTAAAATTCATGACAATTAGCCTGTGAGTCACTTTGTAGACATTCTCCCTGCAACTATAGCCCATGTACGGTATGAATTAGGGCTGTAACGATACACTCAACTCACGATTCGGTTTGTATCACGATTCTTGACCTACGGTTCGATATGCCCCACGATTTCACATTTGGTAACATTGCAAACTTTATGATAGTTTATAGGTGTTATAGTGTGGAAGCACTATCACTTCATATCAAGTGGTTATTTTCTGGGCGAATGGGTATCAAAATGTTATAAGTGTGTATCACGATACTGCCTCCTTGCATCACGATACAGTATCGTGACTCTGCGCATCACGATTTCTCGGTTCGATACAATATCGTTACAGCCCTAGTATGAGTATAAGTATATGATTCTGTCAGTATTTGGAAACCACACATAACTGTACACAGACATGGAGATATCGTAAGGAAACTACAGTGCACAGCAATAATGAGTATGCCCCTGTTGAAAAGTGAACAGTATTTCAACAAGTCCGACAGGCGGACAACAGATGCGTCCGTCTATGCTTGTGGTTCTCAACCTTTTTTGCCCAAATGCTCCCCAGGCCTCCTCATAACCTGTCAAGGCAATTTTTCTGGAAGCCTACCATGTAGGCCTAAGCCTGGATGTGAAAAAGTACCAAGGGATTTCAAATAGATCATGTAGCCTAAATTGCAAATTATCAGACATCATTAGGCCTAGTCTGTTAACCCTCTGGGCGCCAGAGGTTTTTGCCCAAAACTGATGATTTTGACATGTCATATTCAAAAGGCTGTGGCTTGACATAGGTAATAGATAGAGCCTGACAATTAATGAGACAAATATTGAGGATGAACCAAAGTTTTTTTAGGAGTAAATTATCCCATCTAATTTGCATATTATGACGTCATATGGTGTCGGCCATTTTGAATTTATAATGAGTTATTGCATATAATATGCAGTTATTGCATATTTATGCATATTTTTTAAATATTTTTAATCATTTATTTAATTTAATTTATAAAACGTCCCCAGACACCTTCACAATTATGTTCTGTGCATATATATCGGTCTAGAAGTACACTAAATGTGTAATTTGTAATTAATATTGTGCAACAATGTAGCACAGTGACAAACACAAGTGAATGGACGGTTGCCGTTTTGCCTGTAGGGGCTGGTTTATGAAGGTGACAAGTTATTTTTAGTGCATGGAAACCCTTCACAGCAATGCCCAGCATACCGATTCAATCCACACTAGGGGTATTATGTGCATTTTGTCCATCTGTGGGTCTTTGAACCAAGTACAGCTGGCCTACAGTAGCCTACAGTACACCCTGAAGGACTCTGGGTATGGACTACATTTCTAAAAACTTGTGCCAATACCTATTCAAAACAAATGTTACATTTACTGATATACAAATAGGTGATATAAGGAACGTGTGTGTGTGTGTGTGTGTGTGTGTCTGTGTGTGTGTGTGGGGGGGGGGGGGGTGTATAGGTTATCGCCCATGTCATGATGCACCAAATCCCAGCTGGTATCACAATTTTCTGTTGCTAATAGACTCAGTCAGGTCGCAATTGGACATAATCATTACTATTATTATATTATTAGAATAGCATTGCTATTTATTTAGACCTGCAGACGGCACAAACAGTGTTGAGTAGCGTGGACTGCGCTTCCAATTTGCACCGAGTAGAATGGGCACGAGACCTGTGTGTCTCAGGCGCCTACTCTTCTCACTCCAAATCCCCCGCTGTTGGCAGGAATATGCACACTTCTTTTGTCTTCATTTACTTTTCTACTTAGTATACAAGCTCTTCTACAATCATCCCGACCCCTGTCACCCTCTAGGTGTTGACTATGGAGTCTGTAACAGGCAACTTACGACGCGTGTCTTCATCCCCGTTGCAATGAATGTCGCCAGCATAGCGATAGTATACAAAGCAGCACGAAATATTTACCTCGTGTCTCGATCGGAAAAAAACCTTCCCTTCCTCATTATATAAGTTTCCTGCAGAAACAAACACTTATATTGTGTACTTACAAGTGAATGAATGAAGGGGTTTCCTGTTACAGTCCCCATGATCGACAAATAGTCTATCGATAGTCTCCCTCAGGCACCAGTAACATGGGAAGTTCTACTGCGGCAGAAAATACACTCCTGTTTACATATTACCTGATTTAGGGGCGAAATATATGATGAATACATATGTACAACCATGACAAGTTACCATTTGAATGCATTTGGTCGTTTATTCAGTAGAATTATCCACGTAATGTCACTACAGGGTTGCTTCCATCTTTCGCGTTGTTTCACAGGAGAGGAGTTACTTCCGCAATGAACGCAGTTTGTAGTTTTGTAGTTTTCTTAAACAAAATACCATATAAGGCGTCCCAATGTGTTTAGAACTGAAGTAAAACATGTCTGCCACCTATAGAGGTGGAAGTTGAACTACATTTGATATCCTATTTGAAAAAAACGGCCGTTTTAAACAATACAGCATCTCGTGAACGAAAGTCGCCTGTGGCGCTCAGAGGGTTAAAAACAACCTTTTTGTCCCTTACCAGCCAAAATGGACAGTAAATGTTAATCTTAGTAGCCAAACACACACTTACTAATGGTTGAAAATGGCTATTAAGTTGGTCTTTTCTACTAGCCAAACTGAAATTTCACCAGCATTTGCCCAGTTAGCTGGTGTTAAATTTAGAGCCCAGTTAATATGAAACATAGACCTAGGCTACTATCACGCCATTTCAGCATCACGTGCATGAATCTTAACATCGACAAATAATAAATAAATAAAACCGTTGGGGTGAATCATGTGCTTTATGGTTCAAAGCAGCGTCATCCAAAACATGATAAAACCAGGGATCTTCAGGTAGCTCTAGGCGCAGCTCTACAGGTAGGGCATTTAATATTCTGTCAGTCGAGCGCGCTGTCAAATGAAAGTGAATCAGAAGGGAACAAAAGGCGGGCGGGCGTGAAATAGCTACACTTTCACCCGCCTTTCAAACCTCACCAGCCGGTCAGCCCGCGGCAGACAGACCCGGCAGATCAGGAAAGCCGCCAGATAGCAAACGGCGAACGATCTCAAGATCACTACTAGTGTCTACATGGCTTAAAAGCGATTGCGTGTTGGTCCTAGATAACACTTAAACCCCGTTATATCGTTACAGAAGCACAAGAGGTTGTGTAATATAAGCTTGTGGCTGCCTGGTCAGTTTGTGGTAAAAGCAGTGCTTAATTTGTAAATCACAAGGTACCGGAACGCAAAACACATATGACATCATAGCGACGGTGAGTTGGACAGAGGTCCCGGAACGCACAGAAAAACTATTATTACGCAAACGAATAAAAACGGGGAAAAAATAGACGCAATTCCCTGTATTTTAACGAAATTGAGTCCCATGTCAACTCATATCCATACGTTTGTTTCTTAATACAAGGGACGGTTGGCAATCCAATGGCTATTTTAAACAACAGCCATAGCATATTGAATGCTGTAATGACAACAACCAATATTTTTTGTTTGATCGCTAACTTTATGCTTAGTAGTTTCGTGCAGTGCATGGAAATTATGCTTTCCCCATGAGGTGAAAAGAAACCGAAGCGGTCTTCTATAGTCTACCTATTGAAAGGACAGTGCATGGCTGTCCAATTCTTATCCTTTCCCGTATTCACACAACGTTGGCATAGGCCTATTAAACGTTAAATCCAAATTTGTTGGCGACTTTGATGCATATAATTTGGCTAATCCGCATGTGCTGTTGCGATATGCCACTTCACTGTTTCAAGGGCTCGCGCACTGATGGTAAGCGAGCTTCGATTTTCAGGGCTCGCGCACTGATGGTAAGCGAGCGGCGATTTTCCCGGTAGACTTGGCTTTTCACACTGTCTGCTCGCGCTGCGGTCCGGTTGAAAATCCCTCCGACCAATGTTTTATTTGGAGCGTGTAGGCCCTATTTGAATGAAATATCACATTGTCTTTGCTGTTTCCATGCTCAAATTGACTTATAAGCAACTGTCGAGTCTTGGGAGAGAAACGCGCGCACACACATGCTGAGGCCAGCCAAGGAAGATCTCATCCTCTCACCCAGGCTGTCTTTTTCGCTAGGCTACATGACTGATCAATGCACCAAACGCAGCCCAGGTGCCACTAGAAATTAGTATATCCAAAACCTTGTGTGACGACCAAAATTTGATGAAAACTTTTAAACAATGTTTGGCACAGCCAGGCTTTCCATCTCATCCGCGCATATGAACAAACAACGAGAGAGGGGCAACTTCACGTAGCCTACATTTAGTCAGATAGTAGGGATGGAAAAGTAGCCTAGTAGATCTATAGTTATGATTCTTAAATGTATGGGACAAGCAGGCTACCAATTGTGCTTCCCCCACCAAAATAGCCACGCAAAAGCTGGACTTCTCCTACTGCAATAAAGTGGGGAGGTCGCGACTTTCGTCTTGAATGTTGCTAAATTTTAACTTGGCCTCCTCAATGCTTGCAGACAAGTCCCCAAAAGCACTTCAGAATCCTCTCCATTTCACTCAAACAAACACACTCTCATACACTAGTTTTGTGAGATGGCTTTGTTTTCCATTGGAAATCCAATATGTCGAATAATTAACTTACATGCCCGTGCGTCGCGACGATAAAATATGTCGATAGTTTTTTTTCAGTCGGTGCGCGTTGCCTTCAGCTCTACCATATTGTAACGGTGCAGCCGACTGTAGGCTATTTTTAAGTTTTAAAGGTTATGAGTTGGGCGTCAGGCAGCAATAAGACTGCCTTTGGTTTAGCCTTGTTACCTTTCCAAATATGAATAAAAAAACACTGACCAACACATAAGAAATAACTTAGATCAACACAACGAACATATTTTCTCATTTTTTAAGTAGTGCACTTTTGCAAACCCTTGGTTGCAGACTTGCGCGCTCGGTCTCAATTTGGAACAGCGCACATCAGTGTCTGGCCTTGGCATTCAGAAATGGTGGTCTTCTCTGCGCGCACACTTCATGGTTCCTTCTCGCTTGCTCACTTGGCTTGTGGTTGTTGCGATCCTGACAGTCTCAACCCCAATTTAGGCCTATAGGCTGCTCGGTGAGATGGGCGAAATGTAGCGAACATGGGATAATGCTGCGCTCTCACTACTGAGGAGGCAGATATAGTCCGTTACAATATAGTAGCCTCTATATATTTTTTTTATTCATTCACGAGAGGTTCCGGATCAGCCATAATAAGTCCCGGAACACAGGGGGGTCAAAATTACGAGGTGGGGGATCCTGTTCCGGCATGATCCGGCTCAAATTAAGCACTGGGTAAAAGGCTAACGAATGCTAACTGTAGGCTAACTTACCCGGCTAAAAACATTGAGTGATCAAATGACAATGTGGGGAAACCTATTTGTATCAAATACGTTTGTAGTGCATTGTTACACCAATTCATGATAGTCATGGTATTTATAAGCACATATGCCCTTTAAATGAAGCAACAACTTCGATGTTGGAAATCACAGAAATCGCCACCACGTTTCTCTGAAAATGTTGTTGGCCAAAGCTGAACCAGAGATTGCTCTGTAATGACCGAACTGACTGTGCCGCCCTGTGCCCAGAAATGCATCACGGCGGCAGGACGGACAGACGGACGGACGGACGGACGGACCGACAAAGCCTCTTATAGAGATGCGTGGGACGCATCTAATAAGAACAAGTTATTTTCCAAAATGATAATGGAGTAAATGTAAACATCTGTTGAGCTTCCGAGAGAAAAGTAAGGTCAATAGTAAAACTTAAATTACATATTTTTTTCCCTTTTTGTGACATTATGCTAAAAGTGAGTACACCCCTATGTTAAACTCCCTATTAAGAGTATCATGATTTGCTTCAGTAGTCACAGTAAATGTTGAGAAGCATGTTTCTATTGGTGGAATTCAGCTTTCTGTGGATGGCATCCATAGAGCCCCAAACCATTTTAGTCCCACCACCATGCATGCATTTTTCTTTGCACGATTCAATTTTTACCACCACACATGCTTGACGCCATCTAATGAAAAACAAATCTGGTAACACTTTATTTTAGGGATACATCTATAAGCACTAATACATACAATGTTAATGCCTGCATAAGTAACTTGTAAGGCATGTAATAAGTAAATGCTAAGGCCTACTAGGTCCTTACTAAGGTTAAATTGCTACGAAATCCCTTGTTGTGCATGAACAAGACATTTGCGAATACATGCCTAACAAATGTTTGAATTTGCTTTGTACATGCCTTACAAGTTACTTTTACAGGCACACTGTATGCATCACTGCTAATAGATGTATCTAATGACACCAAGATAAACACATTTGCTTTAGATGGTGTCAAGCGTGTGTGGTGGTTAAGAGTGATAAGTACAAAGAAAATAGCCCCATGCTTAGAGTCGAGCATGGTCATGGAAGTGACACGGTTCGGGGCTGTATGGATGCAATCATCAGTAGGAAGCTGAATTTCACAGAAAGAAATATGCTTGTCAACATGTACTGTGACTACTGAAGCAAATCATGATCCTGTCAATGGGAGTTTAACATAGGGGTGTACTCACTTTTGCACCAGCATAATTTCACAAAAACGGAAAAATACAGTGCTTCCAGTTAGTATTGGCACCCCTAAAGCTTAAGCACATTATGGGACATACCTCCAGACAACAAATAATACGGTCAACCATGATTTTCCTATAGATAGCTTGTGGTTGATACTAAATGTAAAAATGATCAACAGCAATGAACACTAAACTACGAGAGGGAAAAAATTGAAGGTAAAGCTCCTGGAATCACTGGTATTGGCACCCTTTCCTGGATACCATTGTGGAAACTTAATTTGACTCAAATATGGTAGATAACAAATGGGAATCACCTTTGATGAATTGCTTTTGCCCATAGGACATGAATTAGGCAAGCATTTTTTTATATTTGTGTTTTAAATAGCCGCCTGTTACATCTTGTGCGTCTTTGACAAATGTTAAGACAGAGGGGCTGCCTGAGGACACCAGAAATACAATTATTTGCAAAAACAATCTCAAAAGACCCTAGTTTACCATTTCCAACACTGTGTTGTATTATTCAGAAGTCTGCCAAACAGGGAGCTGTAAAGAACATCCTTGGATGTGGGGGTAAGGGAAGAAATTATGATATAAGTCTTTGGAAGTCGGTGCAAATAATGACAAACCACAGGGTCTAACATCTACAGACCTGAAGGTCAACTTTGAACTGTTTTGGCAAGTTTCTGTTCAAAAAGCATCACAAGTTAAACACTATACAAAGTATTGGTTTTTGGTTGGGGGGAAAGGCAGATCACATTGCTTCATGAAAGTCATAAAAGGGAACACCGGAAGTCTATATAAGAGAATACAGGGAAAGTACAGCCCTTTTAAGAATGTTTTAATGTCATATGAAGCAATAGTTGAGCTTTTCAGTGATGCACACAAACAGGATGTCTGCATATTTTGCAAGAAAGTATTTAAGGAAAAGGACACCCTACCAAAAATTAAGCATGGTGTCAGATCCATAATATTATGTCACCCCATTGATGCATTAGGTATTGGAGGCTTTGACCATATCACAGGTATCGTGCCAGACATCACAGGTATCATCATTTACAGAAAAATGTGTAACCATGTGCAAGAACACTTGGGTTGAGGTGAAGATCATGTTCACTCCACCAAGACAAAAACCCAAAGCACACATCCAAATGCACACATCAAAATGCCACTAGAGAAGTGCAAGAAGCTCGTAGACAAATACCAAAACCTTTGGAGGCTGCTTTTGCTGTCTAATGGTGTGAGTCCAATCCGTTAAAGAGGGGTGCCAATATTCATGGACATGCCCCTTTTCTTGTTTGTCTTTGAAATTACAAAATGCATTTGGAAAACAATATTTTGCTATTCTAAATATCTTTGGACATTCTATGAAAAGATCCTGGTGGTTTAAGTTGTGTATTTCCATTTATTTCTGGATATTTTGCACATTTTGTAAATAAAATGAAAGGGTGTCAATACTAACTGGCAGCGAAGTATGTCATTGAAGTTATACTATTGACCTCAATGTTCTGTCGTAAGCTCAACAGATGTTTTATCAAAGCAGCACTCCGTTTTTTTGGACACAGGACCTCATTTCCGAGTAAGCCAGAGTGTTAGAAGTGTGTCCAGATCATTTTTTTTAAATTCCATGCAGTCATTGTAAAACCACAGGTCGATGTTGCTAAGCTAGCGCAAGTGATCCACTTTTGCTAGCATGACCCAAAAAAGCAGTCTTAACAAATTCAATAAGCAATCAAATCACATCAATTGTTATGCCAGGCTGTGGATGTAAAGGTTTGTGGTGATAGAATGCTGTTTCAAAAAAACCTGACCTTGCCTTATGTACATGGATTTTTGTAATACGGGGAACTAGCTTCTCCTAGTCAGCGGAATTTTACCTTGCTCTCGGCAGCTGTGATCAGATGTAAACCCACTTCAACAGTGAGACGCCAGAATTACTACATAACTGCGTTTTTAATGTACAGTGGATTATAAACCAACAACGTGGCAACGTGGTAAATAAATGTGCATATAATAATTGTGACAATAGAACCCATACAGAAATGTTTTCATTTTTCCCCTGTAAAAGACCCGGAAAGAATTTCTCCTAGCTGCAGGAGATAGATGTAAACACATCAGACGCTATGTAACAGGGTCTGCAGGATCTGCAGTGATCATTTCAGCCCTGACGACTTCATAAAGTCCATCAGAATGTCCGCAAAGAAAAGTCTGAAAACATCTGCGGTGCCATTCACCTTCCCTGGCGTGCCAAGGACAGCCACTGTGATAGCCTACCAACAGTCTCCGAATATCAGGTAGGCCCTACAGGCTTTCTGCTGCTGTCATGGTAGCATTGTTTACTGATGATGATTTAGCTAACGTTACCTAAAACCTTTGCTGTGCTTTACGTGCTATGGCTGGTGTGCCTTCATTGTAATAGTTACACCGTAGTTACATAAACTTACGCGGCAGCTTCGTTCTTCAACTAGGGAACAACTCACAAAATGTTTTGATAACTTACCGCATTGACAACTGGCCATTGGGTCCAGCAGGTCCAGGTAATTTTTTTCTCGACTGAGAAGAATGTTTCTAGCACTCCACGATTGAGATGTGGTAAACGTCCTGGTGCCCCGTTATGCACACATCTCAATGTGCTGTGGCCAGCATCTAGACCAGGGGTGTCCAAACTTTTTTTAGTGAGGGCCGAATACAGGAAAATGAACAAGGGGCCGGGCCGCACTTTAGCGGTGACATAGCCTATTGTGTGATGACCGGTAAGGTACCAAATACACAAGGGAGGCAAAAGCTGCCTGGTAGCCCATGATTTAGGCTATTTCCAATATTTCCAATGTAAGAAAAGGTAACAAAAATTGCATCAATATTATTGTGTCAGTGTATGAACTATCCACATGTACACGGTTAGGCTTATTATTAATTATTAATTATTATTAAATTGATATTTTATTATTGCCTACAATCAATCAATGCATGTTTATATGCTGTTTTATTTGTATTTAATTCTTATTGCTGTTCCCTGGCACTTCATGGGTTAATGTGAAACTCGCGCTGATCCAATCAGATCAAGTGCCTCTCTCTCAGACGCACGCAGGCAGGGATGAAAACAAAAAGGCAGCTCTTCTCTCTGTGCCTGAGCCTCCCTCAGTTTAAATGAGCTAGTTCTGTCGTAACCTAGCATGTTTAGCTAACTTGCTACAGCCAAAGAGGCAATTTTACAGGATGGATTCACAAAGCAATCAAAAAATAATGTCACTTGTGCGAAATGTGCTTACAGTACAGCATGATACTATTCCAACTGTGGGTTAAAGTTACAAATAAAAGTGCTAAGCAATCGCTAACGCTAACCGCTAATTAAGTTTGGAGTGTTTATAAGCAGCTGTTGCCGTAACTGTCTCCTATTATTTGGTGACGGACGGCGCTAACATAACAATGCCATAATATCATTACTACCAAACCGCCGATTACATCTTATTTTAACAAGGTGATGAAAAGTACCCAAACTACCCCGGCCCCAATTGAAACTTGAAAAATATCTTAGCATCATGCTTTAGTTCCCAGCCTGTCATCCTGAACTCAGCGTGAACAGGTCTGGGTTCCCATGCATAGGATTTTGCAAACTAGTTCATCTGTGTTTGTTAGAAGGCATTGCTCATTTGTGGTCAAGCCAAAATATTTCCTTTGGATGCAGCAACTTATTAGCAACCATCATTTTCCCCTTGTTTCTCTGATAGGACTACTACCGTAACAAACAAGAAACAACTAGCCAGGTGGAAGTGGAGAAGTTTTAGCGGGTGGCGCCACTTGGTGTTCAAACTCAGAATTGCAACAGAGTTACAATGTAGGTCAAATGTAATGTGCGGGCCATGTTCAATCACATTTAAAAAATCTGCCACGGGCCAATAAAAACGGGCTCGCGGGCCGGAGTTGGCCCGCGGGCCTTAGTTTGGACAAGCATGACATAGACAAAAAGGGTCTAAGAGGCTGTGCCTTTTCCCCACACACACATAGGCCAGAGTCCTGCACCGGGTCGGGTACCCACTGGTACCCACGGGTATGGGTAAATAGTTGCCCAAACGGGCGGGGTTTTAACGTTCTGAAATTTCACGGGTGGGTATGC
This sequence comes from Engraulis encrasicolus, assembly GCF_034702125.1. NCBI lineage: Eukaryota > Metazoa > Chordata > Actinopteri > Clupeiformes > Engraulidae > Engraulis > Engraulis encrasicolus. The sequence goes on from NC_085864.1 coordinate 48,661,076, forward strand.
GGGCGGGTAGGTTAAAATACGGGTGGGTAGCTCGGGTAGCACGTCAATCAAAATGGTCATAGGAGGCTATTTTCTTTTTTATCTATTTAGATTTAGATTGTTATCCATTTAGATTAGGGATGTGCACGAATATTCGAATGTCACAAATGAAAACTACTGCAGGGTTACATTAAATTAACCTAGTAGCTCCCCTGTATTCTAATTTCTCTGGTAGTTCTAGATACCATGCTCATCTAAGATGAGTCATCTTTCATTTCCAACACGAGTGTGTCTGAAAGCGTCCCGCTTCCGCCGACACGACACACACACAGCCAGGGAGAAGCCACGCATCTCGTGCATTTCAGGAATGGGCATTAGGCATTCATAAATAAATCGTTGACACTGTAAATCTGCAATTGGTGATGGTTTTGTAAACATGGACTGTCACCTGCAACTGTTCGGGAATAGTCACATCAATTTGCGTCTGATTTGGCCAGCGTAAACTTCTGCCAATGTCGGCGTCAACAATGGCAGGTTATTTCAATATCTCTAACGCTAATAATGATAAGCTAACAAGCGAAGTACACTATGAGTACTCTTTGAGTAAACTTTTCCGAAGTAAAAGCCACCCCTGTAGCCGTGCGAATCGGGATACTGTCTGTCAACAATGTCAGCTAACTAGTTCTAATGCAGCCCAACTAGTGAACAACAGTTCAGTGGGGTTTACTTTGCCGTGCCACGAGAATGGAAGGAGGGGAAGGGAGTGAGAAATATTTCTCGTCACGGACGCACAGCTCCCTCTTCCTGAACGTGCTGCTGGGCGTTCAGAGGTGTAGCCTCGACAGCATTTTCAAGCTATTGCTCCCCCCTGCCGGTGCTGTAGATGGAAGGCCACTGTAAATAAGTATTGAACTCTTTATGATACGTCGGCGGAATGTAGGCTACATGTTTTCAAGGGATGACGGTGGGAGTCCATCAATCAAATGCACATCCCTAATTTAGATTTATCTATCTATTTTACCTATTTTTGATATCACCGCAGCCGTTATGACATCAGTCACGTCATGCCTACTTTCGATTTGAAGTATTTTTTCACGGGCACGGGTGGGTAACGGGTAGAATATTAACGGGTCCGGGTGGGTACGGATTTAACTTTGAAATTACCACGGGTTTACGGGTGGGTGGGTAATGCACTGCACGGGCATGGGTGGGTCCGGGTATGAAAAAATGGACCCGTGCAGGACTCTGCCTTAGGCGTACACATTCTACATGAGGGGTGCTGGTCACAGGGCCAGTTTTTCAAAATTCCTCCCATTAAAAGGGCTGAACAACATATTACACATTTATGTCTATATTCACATTCATTACACATTAATTTCTATATGCAGCCCGATGTCTCCTCTGCTGTGTCAATGAAGGCCTGTCACCTAACTCATTACAACTGTAAAACAAAGCCTGGGGAGTGTTAGTAAAGTCATCCCAACTGTCCCTTCTCTGAAGGTTTTTTTTTATTGCTCCCAAACCCAAGTTAACTACAACAACTTGACTAGGCTTTTGATCCCTCTGTCTTTCAAGCACTTGTGGTTTTCTCTATAGCCTAGGATGTATTTACTCCAGGAGGAAAATGCGAAGGAAATCGTAATTCAAATCGTTTTTAACAAAAACGGAAATCGTAAAAAAAAAAAAAAACATGTTAACACATTGAGTACCGACGACGTAATAATGCGTTTTTCACGCCCATGCGTTGTATACCAAAACGTAAACATACGTTTTTGCATTTAAATATCATATTTTGAATCTACACCCTTCAATGGACAATATATGTGATTTTGGTAGCTCTGTGATGGACATAAATGACAACATTTGCAGTCCAAAGTTGTTTGATTGTTTGAGTGTTATGATTTGGATATTTTAATTTAACTTACCAAGATGTCTGGATGCCAACCCATGTCGCCTATCGCGCTGCCTGCATTGATTTCCCTAGTACGGTCACTGTAGCATGTGTTGTCTCTGACTTCACGCAATAGGTAAACACCATTGTATAGTGCCTGGAGTATCTTGAACTTTCTGGACTTGCTAGACCTTTACCAGATCCTTGGCTCAAAATGGCACCCGATATGTGATTGCAGTAATGCGCTCCGATTTGGACGTTTGATCGCCAAAAAGATAAGTTTCTGTGTCTTCCTGTATGTGAGAAGCCAGAAGCTAGCATGGCTACATATCATGATTCCCTGATTGTCGCTCCCAACGCAGGACGCTCCCCTGTCGGCTCGCTCCCACTAGCCAGACTATCGATCCGGGTGGGACTACACGTCCGGGAGTGATAGAAACACCTGGGACTACACATCCGGGAGCGATCTCAGTTGGGAGTGTCCATCTGCCACCGCATATGATTCGGATTCGGATGGGCTAGGCTACATCTAAGCATCATATCATTTGGATTTGTTGTCAATGTTGGGCTATTATTTCGGGAGTCATCGGGAGCTATTTTAGCAAATGTCTCACCCTCTGCATGTGTGCAAAGAGTTTGTGTTCAGTCCACGTGAAAAACGGGGATTTCAAAGGGCATCGATTGCTGGTGTCGTAGTGTGACAGAGCAGGAGGTGTGCTGCCGTATTCGTGAATCGTGCTATGTTGTTGTTTCCCTAGTAGCCCACGATCGGTAGCGTGTATTGTGTCTGACTTCACGCAATAGGTAAACACAGAGACCATTGTATATCGTGCCAGGAGTATCTTGAACTTTCTGGGCTTGCTACCTAGACCTTTACCAGCTCCTTGGATCAAAATGGCACCCGAATTGTAATTGGAGTAATGCGCTCCGATTTAGAAGTTTGATCGCCAACCAGATAAGTTTATTTGATTATTCACCCCTATGTTGAACTGTCTTCCTGTATGTGAAAAGCCAGAAGCTAGCATAGATGGCTACATATGGATCGGATGGGCTACATCTAAGCATCATATCATTGGGATTTGTTGTCAATGTTGGGCTATTATTTCGGGAGTCATCGGGAACTATTTTAGCAAATGTCCGACCTTCTGCATGTGTGCAAAGAGCTTGTGTTCAGTCTGTGTGAAAAACGTGGATTTCGAAGGGCATTGATTGCCGGTGTCGTAGTGGTTTAGAGCAGGAGGCGTGTCTTGACGTGCAGGAAGATGTGTGTCAGAGCTAACCTTGCACCAAATTGTGATTAAAACCAACTCATCCCCTTTCAAACTCGTCACATTCTGAAGAAGCGCACCCTTCACAAAAACCTCAATATCTCCGATTGTAGCCGAATTCCATGGATACCCACTTCGGTTTAGCGTGGGTTTACTCGGCAATAAAAGCTCGTAGAGACACACAGTTTTCACCTACTAAGAGGGCAGCGTCTCCACTTTCAAACGAGTCATAACATATTTCAGTGGCCCTATCACATAATAAGCTGTGAGTCTACAAAAAAACGTAAAAAAGGGCTTAGAACGCTGGTATTCTACGACATAATTCCGTGAGCACCGCCGGTATTCAATGTGTTAAAAAAAAAAAAAATCTTTTTTTTTTTTTTAAAGGGTTTTTTTTACATTTTTGGAAACTATGGTGGCCAAATTTAAACTATGGCGGTGCGCCATAGTTTCCTCAATGTATGGGAAACACTGGATGCTCTCTCGTTCGAACCTTTTCAAATCCATCTCAACTCTAATGCAGTATATTCCGGCTCGCACAGGTATGCTTCTGAATTTGCTCGTCCTCGTCAGGGAGAGATAGATAAATAGGAGGGCTTACTCACGTCATAACAGCGTAGTAGAAATGATGGCGAGGGGAGTACAGAAATTGGATTCTTCTTCTACGGTCAGTATTGGAAGCATCAGGGAAGCATGCAATGCCACTTCCGCGAGGGTCGGAGTGTGGAACAGGTCATAGGACAGCGTGAATGTTTGTCAGCTGTCCTTAATTACCCCCAGCAATTACTGCTGACCAACAGCTGCAGTTAATTTGGCCACAAATTATCCATCATGGTGTCGCCCCCAATGACCATGCGCAAGGGAAGTAATTTTCCATCCACTCATGTCCTCAGGCACGTGTCCTCAGGCAGGTACTACACCGTGGCCAATGCATTTCCCCCCCGAGAGATTGTTCTTCTGTGTCCAGTTTCTTTGATCCTCGTCATCAAAAGCGTCAGGTTCTCTGAACATCGCCATTCTTTTTTTATGATCAGGGTTTGTCTGATCGTAGTTAGCAGACAGCTGTGCTTCAAAACAAACTTGGCAGTGAGAACCGGTAACATTGGTGCTAGATATCAGTACAATCAGGAAGTACAATTGCTGAGGGGGAGCAATGTAAGGTTGGTTTACTCCCTAAATCTCTCTATCAAAGTGGGTATTTGTATCGATAGCCTGGCGAAGTAATTGACGTGCTTTGAGTGTTTATTGAATTTGTCAAGACTGCTTTTTTGGGTCATGCTATTCTATCACCACAAACCTTCACATCCACAGCCTGGCATAATAATTGATGTGATTGCTTATTGAATTTGTTAAGACTGCTTTTTGGGTCATGCTACCAAAAGTGGATCACTTGCGCTAGCTTAGCAACATCGACCTGTGGTTTTACTGGGACTGCATGGAATTTAAAAATAACGATCTGGACACACTTCGAACATTCTGGTTGACTCGGAAATGAGGTTCTGTGTCCAAAAAACGGAGTGTTGCTTTAAACTCACTCTATTTCAACAAGAACACAAGTTATTGCCAAAATGATCATATTGTTCAAAATGTTACTTTTCAACAGGGATGTACTCATGATTGCTGTGCACTGTATATTTTCTACGGGAAATATGCTAGAAACACAAAAGATTCTTTAAAGACCCTTTAAAACTATCACCATTATTTCATAATGACGTGCAGCTATTAGTTAATTCTATCATAACAATATGTCAGGATTTAGTACCTCATCTCCCATGGTTTGCAATTTGCATGACAGCCAGCTGAAGATGAAATGGTCAGTGATAGGTGCCCTGACATATTTGTCTCCTCACTAAGTTTCAGCTCGATGAGTCGTGAGGAGAGTGAAGTCAAGGCAAACACCAGATAGGAGCAGCTCTTTTCTGTCAGGGGACAGTCAAACAGCCTGGGAGAGACATCAGATTACAGTTAATAAAAATAAGATTTACCTCCAGTTAGATAGGACACATATTTCTGCCACCTATTTGTTGATTATGCTGGTTGTAATTAGTGGAATAAAACAAAGAAACAGAACCTCCATTCTTCTATCTCTGTCACATTCACACACTGACAACGAATGGGTGCTTACTTAAGTTTCTCTAGTTTGCAGTTTGGATGGCCAAGAGCAGAACACAGCATTTCCACTTCTGAATCCAGCAGCCCATTGTCCCTCAGATATAGCTCTCTGAGTCGTGATGAGTGTGAGGTCAGAGCAGAGGCCAGATAGGAACAGCTTTTCTCTGACAGGGGACAGTCATACAGCCTGGGAGAGACATCAGGTTAGAGTTAGATAACCAACACTACTGGAAGGTAGTTTGATAAGCAAGATCCTCTCAGTCTCTCTTCAATAGGGGGTGTGGTTCATCGGGCTCGCTGACAGGGCCGTGGGGTTAATTAGGCTACTGGACCGACTTTTTTGATCATGTGGAAATTTGGGATATTTCCGGGAAAAAATCAGGAAGAAAGAGGGAAATGAGTCAAAATTAGGGAGTTTCCCGGGAAATTAGGGATGGTTGACATTTATGGGTTAAAGGCACTGAATTACCAAAGTAAACTTTGGAATTCAACTCCTGGACCCGGACTATCATCGAAAGAAGGGTGTGTTTTTGAAGACTGGAAGACCAGCGTTCGTCTATGCTAGTCGACCATCTTACCCGAGGGAGCTAAGCAGGAGCTTAGCGTGACTGGAATAAGAGTAGACTCATACTGTCTCTTAATACCTGGCCGTGTTCGCTTATCTGGACAGAAAGACAAAGGCTGTCAACGGCTGTCAAATAGTCTTTTGTCACCGTACTTCGGTTCAGCATGACAAAGCTATTAGCTATTAGCTAAATAATTTATAATAATTTTTACCTATTATTCCTTAATCCTTAATGCCCGACCGGACCACGGCTGAAGTGCCCTTGAGCAAGGCACCTAACCCCCACACTGCTCCCCGGGCGCTGCTCAGCAGGCAGCCCACTGTTACGGACTAGTGTGTGTACTTCAATGTGATTCACTAGTCCAAATGGGATAAAGGGCAGAGAAAGAATTTCCCCTAGGGGACCAAAATTGGATCCAATTAGCTCCAATCATTTACAAACATTTGAAATTTGTAGTTCATTATGAGTTCATTATTAACTAAGTGTTACTAATACTTTATAAGTGATTTATAGTCGCCTTGTTATTCTAAAGTGTTACCTGTTCAAATAATATGGCCAAACAGCCGCACTTTAAAGGGACACTGTGAGATTTTTAGTTGTTTATTTCCAGAATTCATGCTTCCCATTCACCAATGTTACCTTTTTCATGAATTCTCACCACCAGCATCAAATTCTAAGTATTCATTATGACTGGAAAAATTGCACTTTTCATACATGGAAAAGGGGATCTTCTCCATTCTGAATTTCCAAAAATAGCCATTTGCAAGAATGACTGTACTTGGACCATACTTGAAAATATTTGTTTATTACTTAGTAAACTTTCATGTAAAGATCACATTTGGCAATAGGCAGCCCAATTTCAATAAGCAGCATAGTTGCAGTACCTTTTTTGACCATTTCCTGCACAGTTTCCCTTTAAGTATGGACTGTGTTCATTTAGGCTAGGTGATGTAGCATGTAAGTTAATGAGACATTCGGTTTGATTTCCCCCATCAAGGGGCGTAACGCTCATTTACGAACAAAGTACCCGGATAGCCATTCGTGAGTATGGGAAGGTCAGCGCAAAACTGTTTCAAGTCAGCACAGAGAAATTTGTATGGACACTGTAAACACGCTCTGCTTTAGGCTCTTCGAGTATTTTGAAGAGACAAATCGTTGCACCATAATTTGATAATTAAGTCCGTAATGGTCGGCAGACCGCACCACCCCCACCCCCAGCTATATTTTTACGAGCAGACAAAACTTAATATGATGTGATCAGGAAGTGCATAGTTTGATACTTTGCTGTAATAGTCAAAGAGACTGTGTTTTGATAAATGGCAGGGCTGATCTATCCAAATCGAAGGTGCATTAGAGTGTCTAGTTTTGAAAGAAAAAAAACAGTATTACAGGTTGGCACATAATGCATGGTAACAAAAAGACATACTATTACATGCCTGTCAATCAATGTGTTAATTTATAACTACTGATATCTCTCTATGCTATGTAAGAGAGTTAGTGTGTGCACTTCTTTCTACTGACTAGGCTGGGTCTTGCCAAAGGCTAACATGAATCACTGAGTGCCAATACTACGCATAGGCCTATGGGCACCGCAAAAAGGCCTGATATGATACATTGTGAAACAACATGTTGAAAAGACATACAGACAGACAGACAGACAGACAAGACACGCACACACGCACACACTTACTTTAGTGTCTCCAGTTTGAAGTTAGAGTGACAAAAAGCAGAACATAAAAGTTCCACATCTGTGTCCCGTTCGATGGAACTTTTCAGCTGCAGCTGTGTGAGACTTGACGAGAGTGAGGTCAGGGATGAGGCCAGATAGGAACAACTCCTCTTTGACAGGTGAAAGCCATCCAACCTGGGAGAAACATGAGGTTACGATTAGACAGTTTAACCTGACCTTGCCATCTATAAACCTATAGACAATTCATATTACGCCTAGGTCTTCTGGTAGGAGATCACTCAAGTTGGCAGATGACCAATCAGTCAATAACGCAGACAGGAAAAAACAGGGGAGGGACATACAGTATGAGCAGATTACACAGCACATCCAAACATTATAAAAGTGGTATGGGGATATATTAAGACCAGTCCAAGACAAGCCACACATAATGTAGACATAAATTATCTCTCCCTCTCCATTTCTCTATTGCTGTCAGGCTGGCTGTCTCTCTCACTGTCTTTCTCTTACGCACACGCACACAATGCTTACATTAATATCTCCAATTTGCAGTTTGGATGACAAAGGTCAGAACATAGAAGGTCTATTGCTGAGTCCTGCAGGTCACCATAATGCAGATACAGCTGTGTGAGACGTGAGGACCATGAGGTGAGGACAGAGGCGAGACAGGCAAACTTCTTCTCTGTCATGCAACAAGCATGCAGCCTGGAAGAGACAACCATTAACAGTTTTATTAACGGGTCTGATTTTTTTTAAAGGAAGCCATAAGTGTCATTTCACTGATTCTTGAGAAAGTGGCTAAAACAGGTTGTAATCTTGAAAGAAAAAAACGAAGTGAATTACAAAATAATATGGTATATCCTCGTAGACAAAGGCCAATCTCCCCATTTTCCATTTTTTTCAGAAATCAGGTTTTTCTCCGATCATACCTTGTTTTTTGTCAACACCGTCAGACACAATTAAAAGCAATAAAAAGTGTATTGATTTGGTTGCATATGTATCTGGAGTTTTTAAGTGATTGTGTGTGTTTTTTGGTTTACACATACGCCTTTGAATGTTGAAAATTCACTTTCATTCTATTTTAATACTGCTTCATGTGTTCTAATTTAAAAATATGTGCTGTCAGACAATGCTTACTTAATGGCTAAATAGATCAAACATTTTTTTGTAATTTCACAAATATTCGTGTAGGCTTAAATTTGCTATTACTTTGATAATTCAACAACTACAAAGGAAAATTTTGTAAGCACATTCATTTAAAATGTCCAAAACTCCTTCTTACGGTGATGACTTAAGAATTGACGGTGGTGACAGTAATCTGAAGGTGGTGAAAGTGACCTAATTATTACCTACATCTAGCAAAATAAATAGCCCTCTCAAGTCAATGACATCTAGCATAAACACTTTATTTTTGTGTGTGCACAGTATGTTTGTGCATGTGTTTTTTCTTCATTTGTTAGATACTCTTGGAAGTAGGCCTAGATTATTGAAAATGCGGCATAAACAGGTTTTAAGTATATAGAGGTGTGTAAGAGCCAGTTTTCCTTCTATTTTCTTTTTTGTTTTGTCATGCCGTAATCGTCCACTGGGTGGCGCTTTCCTTCTTATTGGGGTCACAGCAATATAAGGGGGAGGGCACATAAGCCGAAATTGTGAGCAGCGTCTGACCTGCGAGACACGTGGTCAAGCACATCCCACTACTCTCCATGTTGACAGAAATGATGCAACAAATGGCAAACTTGCAGCACAGGTCCAGGCCAGTGCATCCACAGCACCTGCTGGGCCTATAGGGTCTCAGACATCTGCAGAGATATGTGCACATACAGGGGCCGGAAGGGATCGCTGTCTGTTGTCCATCCTCCCAGTGCAAGTCAAATCTGCTAAAGGTGACAAAGTAATCCAGACATATGCATTTTTAGACCCTGGCAGCTCAGCCACCTTTTGTTCAGAGCAGCTCATGCGAAAGCTTCACATCACTGGGAGAAGAACGCAGCTCCTCCTGCAAACAATGGGGCAAGAACGAGTGGTGCCGTCATACTCAATTGTCGGCTTGGAGGTGTCTGGCATTAATGGCAACTTCCAGAGACTCTGACACAGAAGAAAATGCCCGTAAGCACTGAGCACATCGTAACAACCAGAGACCTGGTGCAGTGGCCGTACCTGGCGAAAGTCAACGTTCCCAAGATAGAGGCTGGTGTCGACTTGCTGATTGGCAGCAATGTGCCCAAGATACTGGAGCCTTGGGAAGTCATAAACAGCTGTGGGAGGGGCCCGTATGCACTGAAAACGGCGATTGGATGGGTCGTTTCTGGTCCAGTGCATGAGAATTGCACTCAGAGTGCTGACCAAACATCTGCATCGGTCAATAGGATATCTGTGCAAAGGCTGGAGGAAATGCTGACCAATCAATACAACCATGACTTCAATGAGAGGGCTACAGAAGAGTTGGGGTTGTCAAGAGAGGATAGGAAGTTCATGGAGATTGCGGAAAAGTCAGCGATTCTCCAAGACAACCACTACCAGTTAAAGTTGCCTTTCAAACGAGATGTGTGTCTGCCCAATAACTACACTGTGGCAAAGCAAAGAATAACAGGCTTAAAAAGGAAGTTCCTGAGAGACGAGTAACTCTTTGAGAAATATAGTGCCAACATATCTGAGATGGTGAGCAGAGGCTATGCGGAGGAAGTACCTGCCAAGCAACTGAGTGGCAGCAGCGGCAAGGTCTGGTACATTCCTCATCACAGTGTTCGTCATCCCAAGAAAAAGACTCTGTGAGTCGTGTTTGACTGTGCTGCAACGTTCCAGGGAACCTCACTGAATCAGCAGCTCTTGCAAGGGCCCAACCTCAATAGTACACTGCTTGGAGTTCTTCTGAGGTTTAGACAGCATCCCGTGGCTATCATGGGAGATGTGCAGGCAATGTACCACCAAGTCAGAGTCCCATTGGAGGACAGAGATTGCCTGCGCTTCCTGTGGTGGGCTGGCGGTGATCTCACCAAAGACGTGGCAGTGTTCCGCATGACTATGCATCTGTTCGGTGCTGTCTCCTCTCCGAGCTGTGCCATCTTTGCTCTGAGGAAAACGGCTGATGACAGTCAAGCTGACTTCCCAGAAGAGGTGGTGTCAACAGTGAAGGAGAACTTTTATGTTGACGACTGCCTTAAGAGTGTGGAGTCTGAGGAAGAGGCTCTGTCAATGGTGAAACATCTGACCACACTCTGTAAGAAAGGAGGGTTTACTCTGACAAAATGGACCAGCAACAGCCGCACTGTCCTGCAAGCGCTCTCTGAGGACCAGCGAGCAAAGGACCTGAAGGAACTCGACATGGACCGCGATGAACTTCCTGTCGAGAGAGCTCTTGGCCTAAGGTGGTGCGTCGAAGAGGACACTTTTACATTCAAGCTGGACCTACCTCAAAGGTCTTACACAAGAAGAGGAATGCTCTCTGTCGCCAGCTCAGTCTACGATCCCCTGGGCTTCCTTGCACCAGTCATGTTGCCTGCGAAACAAATGCTGCAAGAGCTATGCCGGAGAAATGTGGGATGGGATGACGCCATACCTCAAGATCTTCTTCATCAGTGGACAAGGTGGCTAGAGGAGTTGGATATGCTGTCTGAGTTCCATGTCAGAAGATGCGTCAAGCCCAAAGGATTTGGGGATGTTGTCCAAGCTCAGCTTCATCACTTCTCAGATGCAAGTGAGTCAGGGTACGGTGCAGTCTCTTACCTCAGAATGCAGAACACCCAAAATTACGTTCATGTTGCCTTTCTGATGGGTAAAGCCAGAGTAACCCCATTAAAGACTGTCACCATTCCTCGCTTAGAATTGACGGCTGCAGTCCTTGCGGTTCGAGTTGACCTGATGCTGAAAGCTGAGCTTCGGATCCCGTTACAAGAATCTGTCTTTTGGACAGACAGCACGTCAGTGCTCAAGTACATCAGAAACGAGGACAGGCGTTTCCACACCTTTGTGGCAAACAGGGTCACGACCATAAGAGAGTCAACCACACCTTCCCAATGGCGTTACATTTGCACGAAAGACAACCCAGCTGACGAGGCGTCCAGAGGGCTGAGGGTCCGACCGTTCATTGATCACAACAGGTGGATACAGGGTCCAAGGCTGCTGCGTCTTCCAGAACAGGATTGGCCATGTGATGTGGTGGACACTGCGATCAAGCCAGACGACCCAGAGGTCAAAAAGGATGCTGTGGTGAATGCAGTTACCGTGAATGCATCCTCTGACAGCACCAGCTATCTTATCAGCTACTTCTCAGACTGGAGGAAACTGAAAGTAACAGTAGCCTGGCTTCTGAGGCTGAGGAAGCTACTTCTGTACAGGGCTCGCAGAAGGAAGGAGCCAGCTGCTGCCAGCAGCACACAGGATTCTACTGAACCCAAAGGAAGGTTGACTATCCAGAATTTGTCGGAGGCTGAGACCGCTATAATTCGCTTCTGTCAGCGACAAAGGTTTGAAGAAGAGATGGCTGTCTTGTCTGCAGGGAAGACGGTCAGCAAGAAAAGTGTGCTCTACAAGCTCGATCCGCGACTGGAGGACGGGCTCATAAGAGTTGGAGGTCGACTCACCAGAGGTTCACTGCCAGAGGAAGCAAAACACCCACTCATTCTGGCTAAAGGTCAACATGTGGCAACTCTTCTCCTGCGTGACCTGCATCAACGGCTTGGCCATAGTGGTCGCAATCACATGTTGTCCACGCTGAGAAGAAAATACTGGATCACAGGGGCCAACTCTGCAGTGAGGAGAATTGTGGCCGAATGCTGTATCTGCAGGAGATATCATGCTCGGATGATGGGCCAGAAGATGGTAGACTTGCCAAAGGAAAGGGTACTTCCAGACCACCCACCATTCACAAATGTAGGCCTTGACTACTTTGGACCGATAGAGGTGAAGAAAGGTCGTGGCACAGTCAAACGCTACGGCGTAATATTCACCTGTCTGTCTAGTAGAGCGGTCCACTTAGAAGTTGCAAGCTCCTTGGATACAGATGCGTGCATTAATGCGCTGCGCCGTTTCATCTGCAGACGAGGTCAGGTTGTCCGTATCCAATCTGATAATGGCACCAACTTCATAGGGGCAGAGAGAATGCTCCGAGAGGCGCTGTCATCCCTCAACCAGACACAAATTGAAGGAGCACTGCGACAACAAGGGGTTAAATGGAGCTTCAATCCGCCAGCAGCGTCGCACTTCGGTGGTGTCTGGGAGCGTGTGATACGCATGGTGAGGAGAATTCTCAATTCAGTTCTTCGGCAGCAGAGGCTGGATGATGACGGACTCCACACAGTCATGTGTGAAGCAGAGGCCATATTGAATGACCGGCCTATCACCAAGCTGTCCGATGACCCAAACGATCTTGAACCTCTGACTCCTAATCACATCCTCTTAATGAAAGGAAAGCCATGCCTACCACCAGGGCTGTTCAAGGATCATGACTTGTACATCAAGAGGAGATGGAGACAAGTTCAATATACCTAGAATCTTTTCTGGAAGCGATGGATACGTGAATACCTTCTAATGCTTCAGGAGAGGCAAAAATGGAATGACCGCAAGGAGAATCTCAAAGAAGGAGATATCGTCATCATTATGGATCCCACTGCCCCACGCGGCTCATGGCCACTTGCAAGAGTCCTGGAAACCTACCCTGACAAATGGGGACTTGTCCGCTCAGTCCGCCTCCAGACCAAGAACAACAAAATTGAAAGGCCTGTTGCCAAGCTCTGCCTGCTGTATGAAGCTCCAAATTAGCAGTCTGACAGGGCTAGCAATTATGTGTCAACAGGGGTAATCCCATGATCTGGCATTCACTGTTTTTCTTTCACTGGCTCTTTTTGTTTTTATGTGAATTGTCATGTTTGTACCCCAACCATTGCAATTAGGGGCCGGGGTGTAAGAGCCAGTTTTCCTTCTATTTTCTTTTTTGTTTTGTCATGCCATAATCGTCCACTGGGTGGCGCTTTCCTTCTTATTGGGGTCACAGCAATATAAGGGGGAACCTTTGTTCAGGTGACAGGTGTTGCCTGACGGAGGTGAGCACATACAGTTTTGACCGCTTCGCCTCGGCGTATGTATGAGAACTTTCTGTCGTGCCTATTACTTTCGTTTCATGGATTATTGTGGACTTTGCTGACTGGGAATGTACTGCAACTGGATGCACTTTAACTGTGGTGAGACGCAATAAATTACGCAAAAGCAAGAAGACGTCAAGATTGTTTATTCATGCATACTCGTTTCCACCTGCCGAGCAAGCGCGTCTGATTGGTGTTAAGTCAAGCAACACTTCAGGAGCTTCAAGCAGTAGGCTTAGCTTCTACAGGCCTAGATTATTGAAAATGTGGCATAAACAGGTTTAAGTATATAGAGGTGTATAATCATAGATTAAGGTCTTGACTGTGCAGTGAATGTATTGGCCAAGCTCCCCATGTTTTACATTTTTCATAAAATGGGCTCTTTCTTGGTTTTGTCACGAACGTCAGACAGAATTAGAAGTAAAAAAATATGTTTACTGTATTTAAGTGAACTGCTTTTACAATTCAACATAATTGTAGATACTTATTGGAAGCATATTCTTAAAACTTGTCAAAAACATGTAAAACACATGCTTTTTTGTGAACTACATCAGATGTCACCACCGTCAGGTTTTGTGACAAAAAACCCTCCAAATGCACCTCAGTGGAGGCTGGAGTATAAGTTTGGGTCACAATTATTACTAACATGTCTGGTAATGTTTCATTAACCAGCACAATTTAGTAAAATATGGAACAAGATGATGAGCGGAACAAAATCTGACGGTGGTGACATCTGACGGTGTGAGACAAAAAAACACTCTTTTACATATTGTGCATTTTTTGCTCACATTAGCCACTTCGTTTTCGCTCTGTTTCTTAGGGGCTTCATGACGCTTCTGAAAAAGTATATATAATTAACATTAATGTAACAATAATACTATTAAAACCCCCGACGGTGTTGACAGTTTATGGTTGGGACAGTACCAGTGTCCAAACAAATTATCAAATTGAGGAGAAATTAGTAAACTTACAGGAGCGTCAGTGATGGTGAAGTACTCAGTAGATCTAAAGGTTTGAAAAGGGGTCCTAAGTAATGACAATGACCTTGCGCATACCTGATTTTATTGTCTTTTAAAAAAAATCTGACGGTGGTGACTAATATGCTGGACACACTTTGAGAAATCAGAAAATAGTAGTAAATATTGCTTTACACGCACTATGTGCATATCCGCAGAACCAAATAAATATGGACTTTCACATCATGGTGATATTATTCAATAATATCAGTGATTTTTACATTTTAAGTCAATTGAAATGATGATGTCTGTCCTTGGGACAGCTGTTTTTACAGGGTGTGGGCAGGTTTATAGCCATGAAAAGTAATAAAATTACACTTAAATATTTCAAACGACTGTACATTTATGTAACAGACCCCTGTGTCTTTACCTGGATTCATTTTGTTCATGAAAATGTAGTTTATTTTCAACAGAATTGGCAGTTTATTGCAGAGACATGTTTTAGCCGCTTTCTCAAGAATCAGTGATTTACGGATTGTAAAGTGTACAATTGAGAGCGGTGTGACAGTTTTGTTTTGCTCACTCTTCTGAATATACAGTTGAGGACAATATTATTAACCCCCCCTTCCTGAAATTAGACAATTCTCTTCATTGATCATTGAGAATGACCATTAATAGTAAATGTATGCTCTTCCAGAAACTAATACGCCATATAGATAATGTCCAATAAGTTGAATTTGGATTTTTCCATTATTACAAAAAGGGGAAAATGGCAAGGACAAAATGATTAGCGCCCTGGTCATTAATAGTCAATATGGTGCCATTTATGAACCAAAACAGACATCAGGCACTTTAACTTGTGCCAATTCCAATATGCTGTTGTATTGCTCACGCTACCCTTGACTTGCCAGTACCCTGTGATGCTGCATTTTTTGACTCAGCCCTTTCCAAGATGTCAGCTATTCTAAGGCCGGCCATCCACTATAGCGATACGTTATCGCAGCTCGACGTATTGGATACCCCAGTGTCGACGCACTAATACTACAGCTCGCGTGGCCTGGGAGTCATAAACAGGAAGTATATCGATCTACATTTCTAGCCGTTTTTATCGATATAGCAAACCAACTGCCCCTAATTTACAGTTCAATATACTCTTACCGACCTCGGCACATGTATTTTTTTCACACCCAGCTTGACCTCGTGTTGTTTTGCTTATGATCAAAATCGAACATAATCATTTGAACCCAGGCATCATAAGCACATGCAACATGAATGCTTGTAGTCTATATTTTGTACATCCAAAAGTTCGACAGACGCTAAAAATCTACTTTTACGGAGGGAAATGCACCTTCGTGATGACCACAGGTATCATGGCACATCTTCATGTGCTCAACAGTCATTGGGTGACGCAGTCCATCAGCCGCTGCTAATTTGCATAACTTTCGGGAGAGCTCAACTTTGCTCGCCGTGCCGGAATCCCAACATGGTCTGGTAACGACGATATGCCGCATTTCATTGAAAATGAATTGAATGCGTTGGTACGGCTTGCGTCAAACTTACAAATGGATGGGAACCGTAATGGGGGCAGCCTTTGTTTACATTTAAAACTTTCTTAACATAGGCCTACTCCAAATATTATCCCAAAAAGGTATCACTGTTTGCTAGTTGTCTGTTGATGTTGCATAACCTTTTGGATGTTAGGAAGTTTACATAGCAGGGCCGTAAAGTGTCGCGGGACGGAATCGATTTTTACCGGCGTTGGTGAAAATACATGGAAACATATCTGTCCTTACACAAAAACTGGCGGGAGTTGGGCGTCCGCGGCGTGGGAGCCGGCTCTGCGCTGCATTTGGAAAATAGAACTCGAGCGTAGTTTTCACGTCAGCGATTGGCGGTATCTCATTCAAATGAATGGCAAAGTAGCACGCTAGCTTTGGCTGTGGGGGGGTTTTGAACAGGACTGGCCGCGCACGCAGACGCTGTCAGTGTGAAAGGCAGAGTAGAACACACTGGCCGAAACTAAGCGAAACTAAGCTAAAGACCTCATTCGCTTCGCTTCCGCTCCGTTCGGCCTTGGTGTGTCTGACGCCTTATTGGGAATAAATCAAGATGTTTTTTTTTTAAGTAAACAAACACCTGCCCCTATTACAATGACCAGGATCTTGGAAAAGGCTGGGAAAATAAGCTCAGGTACTAATAGGTCCAGGGTAGTGTGAGAATTACAACTGCATATTGAAATTGTCACAAGTTATGCTTTAACTAGGTAGGCACATGTCATATCAGGGTAATGGGTCCATTTCTTCATTGCAAATAGTTAAGCTGATTCAAATTGCATGGATGTTGAGGATGGACATTCATTTTCAGTACACCTCAAAGCCTATCTAAACAATTGAGGTCTGAACCATTCCATGACCATGGTTTTAGTATCCTTGAAGAACATTTGCACTTTTCTCCACCATTCTGTGTTGTCACCCTGTGACAGACACAGACAAGTTATCTAGATAGATTAGATAGATTATTTATTCAAACTTGTTCTGTGCCATCGTCAGTGCATCTGATAGTTACAGAAACAGGAAAAAACACAAAAGGCAAATACAACTAGGGGTCGACCGATACAGGTTTTTTAATGGCCGATGCGATACCGATATTTTTTCCATCACCCTTGGCCGATACCCGATTTCCGATACCCGATACGCCGATGCCGATATTGTTAAAAAGTGTTAAAAATGACAAAAATCAGTACTGTATCATTTTTAAAAAAAAAATCCTATCCCATCACCTTTTCATCACACCATAACATGAATAACAGGAAAATAACTGTCATGTACAAAGCACACTGAGCAACTAGTTTTTCAAGTTTTTCATTATAGCCACCTAAAAAGGTGGTACAATAGCATAGAGCTTGACTGTAAATTTGAAAAATGTTGGGGATGACCCCAAGATTATTATGGGTTTAAATATTTATGCCTATTTTTTCACCTGTATAAGTGTACTTGATTTACTAGGGCCTTTCACAAAATAAATCAAATCAACTAAATAACAAACAAAACCCCAAAATAACAAACCAAAGAAATGCAAACAAAACACATAGACAAGTAAAACCATGTTCTTATTTTCATATTATAAAATACATTGCAAAGAATCCCACCATTAAAAACACCCCTGCTAAAAATGGTTTGGTCCGCCAACGGCGGACACCCCTCTATTTCACTCAGATTGGAACATTCACTTGTTGCTGAACGAGGAAGTGGCAGCATGCCAGTGACCTGGGCCCAATTCGGAAAAGGGAAGGCAGCTGTCCTTCCAGTGAGCTAACTGGACATCGAGTCGTGAAGTGTGGATCGAAACGAAAAATTGCTTTATTTCCTCTCTCGGCAGTTGACTGCATTTGTGGGCGTAACGAGGATATTTCGAGGATACATCAGATGTTGACTTCGCTGCCTTGGTACCCAACATGCTGTGCGCCACCTCCCTCTCAACCGGAAACCTGAAAAACAAACATGGCTACTACCCAAGCTACTACCTTATCATACTCTTTATTCTGACACTTATGTATGTAGATATTGAAAATCGAATGGATAAATCAACATTGTAGTATCTAAATATGCTGTCGCTAGATCTATTTATAGCCTATTTTACGATTCCGCCGTCTGACGATCATTCACCGTTCAAATAGCATGCGTAAGCTAAGCGCTAACGTGATGAATGTAACTCCCGCCATAGAATCGCCGTAACATCAAATGCGCAAGGCAACGCACTCGTTAGTGCCGTTCGTAACGGCTGACTCATCAGCTAACTTCACCTATCTGATCAGTGACCTGTTTATGTAGGAGGAGAGTCATCGAGTCACTGCCTCTCGTTTCGAATTGGGCCCTAGTCTGTTAAATGTTACAGAAATGTTTTACACAGTATTTCTAACCAAATAAACTTCTATGAATTGAAATAGCCAGTTTGCAAGTGATGTTTGTTACTCATTGGAGATCGCTAAACAGATGGAAGTTGATAAATGAATGACGCTACGAAATGCGCATTTTGAAACGCGGTGGAAATGTACACTGAAACATGCTGGAAGGCACTCGTTACAACGCTAGGTAAGAGTTATGGCAAATGGGGGTGATAAATGACCGAACAATGAACCAGGGAAATAAAAACAGTAGTTTACCCTCGTTGGAAGAGCTGGTTGGTTAAATGCTACATAAATGGTTTACAATATTTTAATTTAGCCAGTTTGCAAGTGGTGTTTGCTAGATGTCGCTAAAACAGATTGAAGTTGATGAATGACGGTATGAAATGCGCGTTTTGAACGGCGGTGGAAATTAGACACTGAATATGCCGGTAGACAGTTACAACGGTAGGTAAAAGATGGCAAATGGTGGTGATTATTGACTGGACAATGAACCAGGGTATTAAAATAAGTACAGGAAATGGACGGAGCTGAAACATTCTCCCTTTAGGCCTATTACATGCACATGCCATGTCATTCAGTGTCCACATTAAAATATTATGCGTCTGAAAGTCTAAAACTTTTGGCAGCCTGCAAGGCTGTTTACTGTACTCAATGAGAGGGGGAGGGTGACGCAGCAGCGTGCATTGCGGGTCTGCGAGCAACACAGAGCTGCCCGTCTGTAGTCAAAATCTCGGGGTGGGCGTATCGGCCAAAACCGCCTGCGTATCGGCCGATACCGATACACTTAATAAACGCAAATATCGGCCCGATATATCGGCCGGCCGATATATCGGTCGACCCTTAAATACAACGTCAGCTGCGCGAGGGTCCTCTCTGCAAGCACACGATAATGAGCGTGCGTTCTATGACGACCATCTGTGTGGACACACAATTTGGTGCAAATCTGTCCATCCATTCAAAATTTCAAAAAAGACAAACAAAAAACCTGCCATCTTGAAAGTTGGCCATTTTGAAAGTGCCAGTCTCCCAAATACCATCAATTCCTTTAAATAATAATGTGTTAAAATTAGGGGTGGGCAAACATGAAAAAAGTGAATCACATTAACTAAATGACTTTCTGTGATTAATCATGATTAATCACATAGCGCGCAAAACCCAAAAATGAACTTCAAAAGCACCATTTTATTTGAAAATTGCACCGTAATTATCACAGCCGACCACAGAAAGAATTAAAATGTTTGCTCTTTTTTTAACAGACCATCTACGTTGACATTTTCTAAGATGAAGTAGACCAATAATAATAAATAATACATTAAATAAATAATAAATTAAATGAAAATATTTTATAAATTAATAATAAAATAATAATAAATAATAATTTCCATATGTACTGTGTAGGTAACCTATGTATGTAATATATGCCTATCTTTCACAATGGAAATGTAGGCTATTTGCCAACCTATCCGACTAAATTATAGAGTAGGCTATTGACTATCCTATGTAGGCCTACTAGGCCTAATGAAACAAATGATTGCGTATACAATATTACACTAGGCTATTTAAGATTGAACTGAAACTAAAATATTAGAAACTCTTAGGATAGTCTACATGGGCCTACAAGAAAGAAAAACTTGTCAATTGAAATAACCAGGCAACAGGCAGGCGTGTGTCTGAGATATGTCCCGCCTTCTTTCACTGTTAAAAGTCCTATTCGGACGAGACTAGTTTTATGTATGGACATGGGGAAATGTGATTTTATCTCAGGACGTTGCCAATAGAAATGGCCGATTCGGACTGGATTGAAATATCTCAGTAAACCAACAGAAAGTAGGAGGGGCTAACTCCACAATATATTATCAAGATTTTCGAGCACATTATTGTACAATGTGCATCCATGGAGGCATTTGGTCCCGTGGAACAATTTTATTAGTTGCCTGTTGGTTTACTAACCAATCAAAATCCATTCTAATGCGTGTCCATTGATTTGAAGAGCGCGTTTGAACATGCTGTCTGATTTTGACAGCTAACACAGCTTGGAACAATCCCTTAAAACAAAACTAAAAGTTTACTGCAAGGCTGTAATGTTTGCAAGGCCAGAGAAATTGGATATATTGTGCATTTCGTGCGCTTAACCAGACATCTTTACATAGGGTCGCATTCAGATGGGATTAGAATTACTACGGGAAATGTCTCCGAACCCTTTTATAGGAGGTAAAACTCGCTGTAAAGTTTACCCAATATACTCAGCTATCTTTACTGACATGGCGAGTTCGGACGGGACCACATGTCCCAGTTATTATTGCTTTGCCCCAGGTCCCCCCATTCAACTAGTCCCGTTGCAATAGTGCTTAAGACTCCCTCCTTCTCTCTCTTATCTGTCGCTGTTTCATTTTTCATTTTCATATTTAAGGTGTTTCAGCGGCTAAACTAATCGACTGGCTGTTGGCACTGGCAGCAATTACATCTTTCAAAACAATAACATTGACATGACTAACACCATCTTAAACGCTGACGACGTAAGGTTGCCGATGTCGGATAAATATAGGAGCACCGCGAAATACCATGTTGATGCAGCCTACCATGCACACGCAGCGCCATGTAGAAAGGTTTGATTGAGGAATGTAATATCTCGGTCCGCTTTTTGATCAAGGCTTTAGTTATCAGTTATGCACACTGTAAGTCCGCGTGGCGTTATTGACAGCTGATAGACGCATAAGATTTGAGAGCTGATAGTCAGCATAACAACAATAGACTACTTTTTTATGCTGACCACGTACAATATTACCCTTGCGAGCTGCAAAGGCGACCCACATGCTGCTCGAGAGAGCTGTGCAATGAGGACTGTAGAACTTTGTACCAAAAATGTCCATTCATAAGTTGACGTCATTCTGTAGCCTATGCCTATTTTGTTTTGCCTACTTCTCTAGACCCTCTTTTTCTCTGTCAGTGTCAGCAGTCACTGGAGCCAGCAACAGGAGCGCGCTGACGCTTTCAAAATAAAAGCCACGGACGGCGGTCATAAAAGGCAAAAAACAAAGTGTTAACAAAATTTTTGGGCGATACCGACCTCAATAGTTAACGCACCTTTAATGCGTTAACGTTGTCCAGCCCTAGTTAGCATACAAGATTTGGCGCATGTCTGTCCACCCGTTCGAATTATCCCGACAGACCTCCAAAATGTAAGCAATTCCTGTATCTGTTATGGAGTGTTGCACACAACACGACCAAAAAAAAAAGTCTAAAAAACAAATCAAGTAAACATGCTACTTGTTAAGACCGTTTTGACACTATGTTAAAATGTAAAAATCATGTAAAAATCCATTTGGCTTCACATTGTATTAGGGTCTATATCACACTGAAGAATGCACGCGCCGAAACACGTTGTGCAATAAAATCACTACTATGCAAGGTGCGGCCTCCTTCTTGAAACACTGAATTAAAATTTTGGGCCAGCACCCTCAGAGGTTTAAATAATTAAGAGTGACGCCTGCTCCAAGAAGAAAACCAAACTATACCAACATACTCAAACTGTGCAATGGTGTGTGAGCCTATAGAAAAAATCTTGTCGCCCGTGGCGACCTTTTTCTTTATGCTTAGTGCTGGCACAACACTAACATACTGTAAAAACACACACACACGCACGCACGCGCACGCACACACACACGCGCACGCACACGCACACAAAGTGATACTTACTGTAATATCTCTAGTTTGCAATTCTGATGACAAAGAGCAGCACATAAAAGTTCCATTCCCGAGTCCTGTAGATTATTATTCATCAGCTGCATTTCTGTGATTAGTGACGAGTGTGAGGTCAGGGCAGTGGCCAGATAGGAACAGCTCTTCTCTGTAAGGGGACAGTGCTGCAACCTAAGAGAGACACCAGGTTACAGCTACTGGACATGGACAAATGACTCTAAAACAAATAAGGTTTCAATCCTTTTAACCATATTGATTAAATTAAGATGATATTGAAATATTTCAATTCAGTTGCTGGCTCTGCTGCATATCTAATCCAGCACTTTCTCGACCAATAGTCCGTCAACCACAAGGTGGTGACCGCAAATTTCTGTTAAGGTTCTGTAAAGATATTCATGATCAAGATTCAAGGATCAAACAGCAATCACATTTAAATCAAGCTGTAGTTAAATTACATGCACACTCCACACAAGCATACACACACACACACACACAAGGTTACCATATTTTCTCCAGTCTGCAATCTTCATTACTAAGAGTACAGCATAAATGTTCCACCTCCTTTTGCCACAGTTCATTCGCCAGGACTGTACATGTGTGTGAGACCAGAGGAGAAAACAGATAGGAGCACCTCTCTTCTGTTAGCATGCATCCATTAAGTCTGGAAGGAAGAAGATGCACATCTGTAGTATCATGTAAACGTACACGCGCGTACACACGCGTGCACACACACACGCACACACACATGCGTACACACACACACACACACACACACACACACACACACACACACACACACACACACACACACACACACACACACACACACACACACACACACACACGTATATTGTCAGCATGAGAACACATGCATAGACAGCAAGCAATCTTCCCTAATTACACATGGGGAGGTCAGGAGCACACTGACACTGCTAGCTAGGTTAACATACTGTATATGCGAACATACATTGGCCAACGATACTCCATCAAACCAAGATATCCCAAACCCCCCCACACCCAATGCAAAAACAACGTGCCAAAGTCAGGTCTCCTAGGGGGCGTTGTCCCCTCTTCTTCTTCTCTGTCCGTTGCATTTGGTGGCAGCAACATGGATTGTGCACTATCGCCATCTAAGGGGCTGAGGGATCCCAGGTGCAGCGCTAAGGGAATTGCGGTGACCCAAGGATTCATTTCCACATATGTACTCGTTGGTCTCCTAAAGGGGTGTTCACCCGATGTGAAATGGATCCCGGAAATGAATCAAGATGATGTACCTTGTTCTACTTAAGAAAATCTTTGCATTAGCTAAGTAGCACAGGATATTTCCTGACTTTTTAGTATATTCAATACTATTAGCATTGTTAGCATGATTAGCACCCCTGATGATGTGTAGTGCAGTATAGTGTTGTCTTTAAATGTACTGATATGCAGAGGTTTTTTTTGGTTTATGCATCCATTTGGTGATACCATAATTTGGAGGCATGAGACATTTTGTCTCCCCACGTCTCCCTGTGTTATGGTTGTAATGGAATGTCACGCCACTAGGTGGCTCGCTAGAATTAAGATATACATATGCTGTACCGAAGTAGGGAATTCTCAGAATAAAATAGTTTGGTTTTTTTCTTTTTTTTTTTTTTTAGACAGTATGTTTATTTAAGTTTTCAACAAAGTTATATAGGAACAGACAAGTTTAAAAAAAAGAAAAAAAAGACAATGAGTTGCAGGAAAATTGAAATGGCAATATAGAAACAAACACAAAACAGACAGGGCGTACAAACTAAGGCAATGACTTTTCTTGACTAGTGCAAAGACAACATTAACAGCAAAAATAAAAGAAAGAGGTGGTTAGCTTATCACATAAGTTCAAGGTCCCCTTCAAAGTCTTCAAGATGGTCTAAGAATGGCCGCCATATCTTATAAAATTCTCTCCGATTGCCAGACAGACTGTACCTGATTTTTTCCATATGCAATAGAGACGTGAGCTCAGACAGCCACGTCTTGAAGAGGGGCACTGCCTCTGATTTCCAAAGCATTAAAATTAGTCTTTTTGCTATCACCATTCCATACATTATGGTGTGCTGCACACGCATGCTTTGAGGCAACAGAAACATTGAGTATCCAAACAGTGCCACCTGTGGGTCAGGTTTGAAAACACAGTTGTACATGTCAGAAAACCATTGGAATACACTACACCAGAAGTCATACAGTTTTGGACATGACCAGAAAAGGTGGGCTAGAGTACCATCTGCAGACTTACATCTCTGACACAAAGGGGAAACAGTTGGATATATTTTATGCAGTTTAGTTTTAGAGTAATGTAGTCTATGTAAGACCTTAAACTGAATGAGGTGGTGTCTAGCATTGATGGAGCAGTATTGTATTCTGTTGAGACCTTCCCCCCAGACAATATCATCAATCTGGATATTCAACTCCTCTTCCCATGCATTCTTCAGAGACTGGGTGACACAGTCCACTTGTTCAGAGAATATCTTAACAAAGTTTGAAATAAGGCCTTTTGAATCGGCTGCGCCAAGCAAGAGATTATGAACCTTACTTTCCTCAGGAAGGTTTTCAAAATTATCTATGTTCTGGCGTACATAGTTCCTGACCTGAAGGTACCTAAAAAAATGTGTTGCTGGGAGAGAGAACTTTTGTTGCAGTTGAGTGAATGAAGCAAAATGCTTATTAATGTACAAGTCTTTTAAAGCAACTATACCTTTTTGTTTCCAACTGTGAAAAGTTGCATCATACAATGAAGGTGGAAATGCAAGATTATGACACACAGGGGTATAAACAGAGGTACCAGGTAGCTCACAACACTTCTTAATCTGTTGCCATATTCTCAAACAGTTCCGAATTATTTGGTTATTCACTTTTGAGTTGGGAAGACTGGGTGTAGAGAAGAGAAGAGCTGGGAGTGAAGAGTCTTTAACATCATCCTTTTCAATGGCAACCCAGGCTGGAGTTTCTGCTGTAACACCAGGTTTACAATCTTCAACCCAGTAAGCAAGAGCTCTAAGGTTTGCTGCCCAATAATAATGTTGGAAGCATGGCAGTCCAAATCCACCCTTCTCTCTTGGTTTTTGAAGATGCTTTTTGGATATCCTATGAGCTTTAAAACCCCATATAAATGGCATGACTATGGAGTCCAATAACTTAAAGAAAGACTTGGTTAAAAAAATCGGAAGGTTTTGAAACAAATAGAGAAATCTTGACAAAGAAACCATCTTTATAGCATTTATACGGCCCACCATTGAAATAGGGAGTGTGCGCCACTTCCCAATGTCCCCTTTTAGTTTTTCCACCTTTTCATGGAAATTCAATTTAAAAATTAATTTTGGGTCTTTTGGAAGGGTTACTCCTAGGTACTTCAACTTGTCCGTAACTTTAAATGGGAGACTATGCAAAAACTCTGGTTTAGTGTTTTTCCCAAGAGGCATGAACTCACTTTTTTGCCAGTTGATTGTGTACCCAGAAATGTCTCCGAAAGACTTAATGAGATCTAACAGAATAGGAATGGACAACTCAGGCTTTGACATGAATATAGCCACATCATCAGCATATAAAGACAGATGGTGGTCCACACCTCCTAGATGGATGGGGCTAAAAGTTTCGTGTTGTCTAATACGGACTGCAAGGGGTTCAATACATATTGAAAAGAGGAGCGGGCTAAGGGGACACCCCTGGCGCGTCCCACGCTGTAGCTGAAATGAAGTAGACCTATCTTGATTTGTAAGAATGGAAGAGGACGGTTTTGCATAGACAGTTTGAATCCAGGAGATAAAACGTTGACCAAGCCCAAATTCTTCCAACACCCTAAACATATATGGCATTTCTATTTGGTCAAACGCCTTTTCAGCATCCAGGCACAATACCGCCACCTCCTGGTCATTTTTGTAATTGTGGTACATTATATTCATTAATCTTCGAACATTAAAGAATGAAAACCTACCAGGAATAAAACCTGTTTGGTCTTTATGAATAATGGAGGTGATATGTTTATTTAGCCTATTTGCCATCAGTTTTGTAAAGATTTTTAAATCAGAGTTCAGCAATGCTATTGGGCGATAAGATGAGGGTTCAGTCTCATCTCTCCCCTCTTTTGGAATAAGTGAGATGTTAGCATCATATAAGGAATTAGGAAAAGTTTGGTTTTCAAATGAGTGCTCAAACATCCTAAGCAGGAGTGGGACTAACTGTTTGTGGAATGTCTTGTACCATTCCATACCAAAACCATCCGGCCCAGAGGTTTTTCCATTGGGGAAAGATTTTATTGCCTCTAGGATTTCTTCAGCTGTGATATCAGCATTAAGTGCTTCACAGGCCTCCTCACTTAATTTGGGGAGGTTCAAGTTCTCTAGCCATTTAGAAGTGTCACCTGTAGCTTTGGATGTGTAAAGCTGTTCATAATATTCCCTGAAGCGTTTGTTTATATCCATAGGGTTAGTAATAAGATCTCCTGTTTTAGATTTTATCTTGTGTATGGCTCTGCTAGCCTGCAGTCCCCTCAACTGTCGCGCCAGAAGTTTCTGGGGTTTATCTCCCAGTTCGAATTGTTTTTGTTTTAGTTTAAATAGTTGGTTCTGAACCTGGGCAGATAATATGTCATTATATTCATATTTAAGCTTAATTATGTTTTGTAAAGTGACTGAGTCAGGAGACGATTTATAAATAGTGTCTAGTCGTGTTAAATCTTTTTCAATTTCTACCAGGCGTTGTTTCTTTTCTCTTCTCATTGAATTTTCAAACGAAATAATGTGCCCTCTAATCACAGCCTTGAAAGCTTCCCATAAAGTTGAGTCTGTGACCTCATGGTTGTCATTTGTTACAAAAAAATCTGATATTTTAGAAGAGATATACTGAGAAAAAGAGGGGTCAGAGAGAAGTGAAGGATGAAAGCACCAGCTATACTGTCGTTTCATATGGTTGAGGTCAAGCACCAATGATGTTGGGGAGTGATCTGAGATGAGGATATTGTGATATTTCGTGGAGATCACATTTGAGATCAGGTTTGAATCTAGCAGGAAATAGTCAATTCTAGAGAAGGATTTATGACGCTGTGAGAAAAAAGAATAATCCCTATCTGCAGGGTGCTGAAGCCTCCATATGTCAACTAGATGAGTAGACAACATCAAATTATTTAAAGTTACAGAAGCAGCAGAAGGTAACTGAGTTGGTTGAGAAGATCGGTCCAAATAGTTGTCCAACACAAGGTTCAGGTCGCCGGCTGCAATTACCTTTGTGTCTGAGAGATTAGGCAGTAAATTAAAGACCTTGTTAAAGAAATGTGGGTCATCGAAGTTGGGACCGTATATATTTAAAAGTGTAACATGGTGTGTATAAATATGTCCTGTCACTAAAATATATCTACCATTTGGGTCACAAATAGTAGATTCATGTCTAAATGGAATATTTTTGCTAATTAGGATGGCCACACCACGCGCTTTACTTGAAAATGTGGACTGAAAAATTTGATTGACCCATCTGCACTTCAGCAAATTTGCTCTAGTTGGCTTTATATGAGTTTCCTGCAGAAACATGATGTCTGCAGCTAAAGACTTCAAGTGAGCAAACACTTTTGCTCTTTTAATGGCGTGCCCTAAGCCACGGACATTCCAACTAGTAAAAGTAATCCCAGTGCCACCACCTCTTAAAGAAGAGCTATGCATATCTAAGCACAGTGAAATGTACAAATGACGCCCTTAAACATTGAACATAACATAAAAAGGAACTACATAGAAAACACACACGCAAACCCCCCCTACCCCCGTTCCACTTTCCCAAACAAAGTGAAAGCACGTTCCCTTCAAATAAGCATCGAGGCTGCCGGACCATATCAAAGCAAAACGAAAGTAAAGAGCCCTAAGCCCTCTCTCCAAAAAGCAATAATAGCGTCCATTAGGAGACAAAAATAAAATGTCCCGACCTGTAGAATTGTAAGATGTTACATACCAGGAGATCAATTTAAAACGCAGTACACACTCAAGCCAATGTCATTGCAAACTGCTCGGCTTCTTCCGGAGTGGAGAAAAAAACGCACCGATTTTCCCACGGTAACCTTGAGCTTAGCAGGGTAGCGAAAGACGGCCTTGGCACCAGCCTCCTTCAGCTTGTCACGAACTCCTTCAAATGCCTGCCGTTGTTTGTTCACCTCAGCAGGGTAATCAGGGAAAATATGAATTGCTCTATCGTTGTGTGACAGAGGAAACTGCTGTTGAGATAGCTGTAGTATCTTCTCCTTGGTTCGGAAGTAGTGGAGCTTGGCTATCATTACGCGCGGCCGTGCCTCGTCGTCATCCTCTGATATACCTCCCAGGCGATGCGCTCGATCCACCACCACAGGCTTTGGGAAATTACCGGCACCTAACAGTTCAGGGATAAACTTCTCCAAGAAATCCACAGCACTTGATCCCTCGATTTTCTCAGGTAGGCCCACAATTTTGATATTTTGACGTCTAGAGCGAGCTTCTAGGTCGATTACTTTGGCACGTAATGCGCGGTTTTCCTTCTGCAGTTCCATGCAAATTTGCTCAACTTTAGTAAGCCGTGTGTCTTGGCTGGAATTAGCCTCCTCGACCGTGGTTACTCTGTCATCAAGACTCACCAAAGATGCTTGGGTGGATGCCAAGGTTGCCTCTAATGCATCGAACCTGTCAGTCATCGTCTTGTTCATGTGCTTTATTGCCAAAAGAATGCTGCGGGGATCAGTGTCGTTATCTCCGGAACCCGCGGGGTCCTCGGCATCGGTTGTCGTTGATGTTAGCACGGTTAGCTGTGGTGAAGCACGGCTTGCAGTCTCATCTTTTTCCTGTTTTCCACGTTCTGGCTTCGTTTTTCCCATCTTACTGCTCTTAATGGTCGATCAAATCAACAAGAAGTCGGGTGATATTAAATAAATTTAAATTAAATGTCGAATTACATTACAATATGGAGAGGAGCTCAGAAAAACGTGTCTACTCCATCTGGTGCTCACTAGCGCCCCCATAAAATACAGTTCTACACGGAGATCAACACTGGTGTTGCGGTCCACTTATTACAATCTTATACTAGTCCACACAACATTGTGCAATGGTTGGAACTTTTTGTGCGCCGCCAAGTGCGGCAGCAAGTCTGTTCAGCTCTATTTGTGTAAGATGACAGACACCTTAATTTCTTGCAGGATTAATAAAAGGTATTCTACTCCAGTTTTGTGACACATTGAGTCTTAGGCTGCGTCCCATTACTACCACTTCCACTTCCACTTTGAACTTCGCCTCGTTTGGAGTGAAATTCAAAAGCGAGTCATTCCCTTGAGAATAAAGAGAAGTCCAATCTTTCCCTACAGATTGGGACAGACTTCAGGTGGTGACGTAGGGCTACTCAAGTACACATCATCTCATAAAATATCTTCTTCCAGTAGGCCTACTGTTTCATTGAATGATTACATTTATTTACGTAGCAAATACGAATGGACGATTTGTAATTTTCAACAGGAAAGGCGAGTGTCAGGGAGTTCCGTATCCAGTCCACATCCACCGTTTAAAGCCAGGGAATAAGCCACTCGTGTTGTGCCCCTATGGGACAAGACACTGCATTTCTCAATAAATCATCCACAATCACACTGTACATCTGCATTTGTTGGTGTTTTTGTAAACATGAAATGTAATCTGCATTTATTTGTGAGTCATTTCATATCTGCATCTGATTTCTCAAATGCAAGGTAAGCCAATACCACTGCCATCAGTGGCAAAACTTGCTAAAGCCAAGCTAATTAGCAAACTCTATTGTCAACACTGCTCTGAAGTGAGGAGATCTTGCTCACAATGTGGACTTTAATCCACAACTTTGGGAGTCATTTCATGTTAAATGCTTCTAATTATTTGGCAGAAGCAAACTTTTCCAAAGTAAGCTACCCTGGTCCATAGCAACCGTTAGCTACCGCTAATTGTGCTAAGCTAACTAACGAACACAAGTGTAGGCGAACCAGCGAACTAAACGTGATGTTTTTTTCAGTTAGGGGTTTTTATTTTGTTTTTATAGTCTATTTTCATATGTTTTGTTTTTTATTTTCGAATAATATTCATATACACCCATCTCCAAAAGAGTTGTCGCCTATCCATCTGTTTGGAATAACAGCTAATAACCTGACTTTCAATTAATCACTTGGCTTCAGAAGTCACTCATATGAAAGCTACAACCCTCCCGAATGAAAATGTATGTACAAAAATGAATTTCATGCACCAAAGAAAGATTGACCCTTTATTGAACACAGACAGGGCAGATTTTCACAAGACAAAAGTTTTGTCGCCTATCGAACATAATGTGAAAATGAGCAGATAAGTCACTTCAAAACACTTCAAATACGCAGATTGGGTGTCATACTTAATCACTGAATCACTCTCACCTCTCTTGAAAATCGACTTTGGCCTTATAAATTGACCTCTCGCAATCGAACGTTTTTTTGACTTCTTGGACATCTCAAGTTAACAGTTTGGCATGATAACCATTGCAAACAGGTAGCTTTTTGGTAGTTATCATGTGTTGAAATGGTGGACCAGTAAAATGGAAATGTGAAAATCGGTAGTGTGGTTCTTTGCTATTATGTAGTTTGTTGACCACACAGGGTGCTTGAATTACCTCAGGGATGCTTTCCCTTCTATTAAGGGGTTGTTAGACCACACTAATAGGCCTAATAGAATCACTTCAGCACTATGTCAATGACAAAATGTGATAAAAAGGATAACATATGAAATCCGTTTTTTACTTTTTCATTAAACTTGTCCTGCAACAGCAAGAATAACATGAACAAACACCATGAACAAATACACAACATTAAAATAAACTGAAGAGCATTATTTCAGTCCTCAAAATCTGACTCAGTCCAGTAAGCATCTGTAAATATGTCACCATGATTATCCTCTTCATGCTGATATACGCATGTCTGAAATTTTAAGAGGGTTGTGCATTTTGAGCTACTTCTCAGACATTGGCAATCCGGCAGTTTACATTGATGGCTGCACTTGCAAGACATCAGTTGTAGCACTGCCTCAGGGGCTGGAGGTTGCCGCATCCACTGTATACTGCCCTACAATATCAGAACGCAGTATCTTGAAAATGGTCCAAAATGAGTTTAGACCAGAAATTGGCTTTAAATACCTTCTTTTTGTTGTGTTAAAAAATGTTGGTCCAACTCGGTCCCGTTTCAGAAAAAACCCCAATAAAAACTGATTATACTGCGCTTTTTGGTTTTAGGAGGTTACGTCGTACTAGCCAAGAACGCAGTATAACACGCTTTACACTGCACTTCTCCATTGACACCGTGGTTTTGGTGTAGACAGTAATACCAAAACAAAACGTCGCAGTATAATGATTTTTCAGCTAAAAGTAATGAGAATGTTGGGTTTTTTGCTTTTTTCTTGCGTGCATACATTTTCACCATAAACAAGTATTATATGGAAGTGTCATCACCACTTTACCTCCAACACAGTTGCGTGGCCAGAAAGGAAACTTTAAAGCCTTTTTTCTGTTTGCCATTTTGAATTATACTGCATTCTGAAACTGTAGGGCAGTATAGTGAGCTGGTCATTTTCATAGTTGGCCCAGCCATGGTCAAGTGGGCTTGGGAGCCTGATAGTTGGCAAACATAGCATGCATGAGGAGGCAGTCCTCACATGGTGGAAATTGGCTTAATTCACACTCTCCATGCCAATGGTGTAGTCTACTTTTTTGTGGTGGGTATACTGTATATTTGAGCATTTTTTTGAAGTGGGTATACTGTATATATTTGTGCTATTCAAAACAATGGATCAATCCATTTTAAGAAGGTATACTGAAATCCCTGAAATTTAGAAGTGGGTTTGGACAACCGGATCAAGACAGGATGGCTGTCATGCATTGATCCGCCAAAGGCGGGTCAGACGGCATTTCATTAATATGTCAACAAAATGGCAGTTACAGCGCGAGAAATTGTGAAACCGGAATAGGCCTATATCCTCTTTAGTTGACTACAACAGCCATTCTCTAATATCTCAGTTTGCTGTTCAGTCACGAACACTCACTGAGTAAAACGGAACCAACTCCCGCCTCGTCATTCATTGAGCCAGTTTGATCCGTCCTGCCTGTTGTGGCCAATTGAGTCGTGGATCCCCACTCCCTATGTGTGTGCTTCTGACTCTGTTGAGGTCTAGCCTACATTTCTAAATGTTAACAGTGCTCTGCCAACGCTTTTACATCTCAGTCTGTAGGCTAGTGACTCTACTATCACCCACTGCGTTACAGCGTACAGACTTTAAAGCCACTGCTGTCACTCCCCTCGTCCGAGTCAGCAGCGGCGCCCTCGGCGACTCGGTGAGACGAATCCTGACTGAGTTGTTGGTAGCAGCGAATCCCCTACGGATCGGATCAATCGCTTAAGTTTCGTTTTTGCCACGAGTGTGCGAGTCGCAAGGCAACTCGGCAGCGGAAGCGAGTGGTCATCTGCTGCTCGCCTCCTGTCTATCCTCCCTGCTCAACTACACTTCTGCTCCCAAATATTTGACTTTTAATCTTCTTAAATACAAACACACACATTATTTATTGCAAAATCAGGAACATGCCGTTTCACTGCTGCCAAAGGCTCTTCGAGTCGTGGTCGCATGTTTAGTGAGGAGACCCAGGGTCGGATCGCAGCATGAGTTTAGGAACTGTGACGATTCATAAAGTGAGTTTTGTTGATCAAACTGTCTTACTCTTTGATTTATCGATGTGAATTGATAAATGGGACAACAAAGGTGAGGCGCATAGCCACTTAACGGCAGAAACGTTTTAAAAAATACATTATTATTATTTATTTTAAATAAGTGATCCGAATGATCCGAGTGATCCGTCTAATCCGGATACCCTCCTTGGAATGATCCAATCCATCCGGACGCCTCAAAGATTCGAGTTAAGCACCTCTACTGCTCCATGCTGAGTGCAGAAAAACTGGTAGCGAGTTGTATTTATGTTCTACGTATTTGTCGATGCTATGTAGATTTGGCACCTAAATGCTTCATGAATACATCCATGGACAGCTTCAAGTCCTGTCCCAGCTGATGAAAATGATAATGTTTGAAAGAGCTCTCATCTCATTGTGAGCTTTAAGGCTTTCCACGGCCTGCACTGTCCTTTTGTGTTTTTATGATTATTTTTTGTATTTACTTTACATTATTTTTCTATTGTAGCCCTAGCCTCTTCCCCCTTACATTAGAGAATTTGTATTTCATGATATTCCCTATCACATAACCTGGTGGCTCAGTGGTACTCGCACTGGGTACAAAGTAGTTCAAGAAAACTGTCATGTGGTGTACCACGGCTGTCATGCAGTGCACCCTGGCCGGCTGGCTTTAACGTCGTAACGCAGTCCCTCGGTTATAACCTTATTGTCACCAAATGGTAATGGCCAAGTCTTAATCGATTACCTAAGACTTCCTGCATTGTTAGCAATGTTGTTATAATGTAGTTGAGCGTTTTCAGCCAAGAGTGAATTGGCCTGTCGCCAGGCCCATTTGCAGTAGGAGGCCATCAGCGGTGGAAAGAATACTAAAACATGTAATTAAGTAAAAATAGTAAAATACCATTACTTGGTTCAAATTCTACTCAAAGTAGAAGTAAAATTACCTCTTAAAAAATCTACTTGAGTAAAAGTTAAAACAAATACTTAAAAAATGTAATTTGGGTAAAATTTAGTTACTTTCAGTTTGTCTTTCAATCACCTTAAATAGCACCCTTCGTGACCTCTGTCTATCTCTACACAAGTCATTTTCCAATAACCTGGTGATCGTGACAACAAAATTCTGTGTGCCCTGGTGTGGCAAAGTTGCAGGCCTAGGGTCAGCTCATGAATTTAGGGGTCTGGATTTCATTGTGTTTGGGTCTGGGACCTTCTATTTCAAAGGCTGGGAAGCCTACCAAAGGAAATAGTCTAGTGGATTTCATTTAATTCCCAGTTGTGAGATTATATTCATGAATAAGTTTTGTTAACAAATAATAAGTCTTGTATATCTTCTAAAAAACTGTTTTCAGGCTGCGTTGCTACTCCTTCAGATCTTGTCACTGGTGTATGCTCTACTATTCTCAGCCAGTCGCTTGCAACTCTATTGTGTACTCTGTATACCATCCAGTAATTTGAGCAAATGCAATTACTGGAGGTTATAGAACTTAAGTATGAGGTGGCCCCTTGTCAGTATATCAGGAATATACACATCAACACTAAAAGTGTATAGGCCTTTTCCTCACACATGTGTTATGTTTAAGCATGCATGTACAAGAAAAGGTATTGTATAAACTTGAATTGATGTCTATCCCTGATATTGTCTAAGGGTGCCTCGTACTTAAGTACTACCTATTACTACTTTAGTGTTTTTGGGAAACTCCGCCGAAGACAATATTATAAGAGTTACCAGCAGGGACAGCCAGATGAAGGTATATTTGAGCAGAAGGAGACAAATGCAAGCAGACTCATAGAGTCAACTCCATCTGTCAGGCACAGACACACAGCCACTGCCACACCAACACGCATGCACATTATGTGTTTTCTCTGGGTTTCTGATAATGTATGGAATGATCAAAATTTGAGAATAGCATTATGAATCTAGAAACCACCACTTATTTTCATATAGTGAATGTACTTTCATTACCAGACACTGAATCAGTAACTGTAAGTTACTGTAAGTAACTATTTTTTGATTGTTAATAATGTAATCGTGAAACATGTAATCTGTTATTCCCCATTACTGGCCTGCTCTCTGGACTCTTCATACAGTATTTTGCTTGGAGGGTGGGGTGATCCATCACCCCCACTACTTTCAGTGCAGAGTGGGTCAGTCTGTTGATTTGGGACTTTACTTTTACTGTTCAGTGTTTCCCACAGAAACTATGGGGGCAGCCGGGATTTTTTTTGTCCGGGGGGGGGGGGGGTCTTTTCACGCGGGCCTTTTTTTTTGGTGGTGGGGGGGGGGGGGGGGGGGGGGGGGGGGGTGTCTTTTTTCACGTTGGGGGTATTCGCGCAGTGTAAATGCAAAATGGCAAAACAATGAGTACAGTATGACGTTGGCGCATGGAGAAACTATAGGCCTAGGCCTACATTTCAGCCATTTATATTTTGAGAAATAAGGCTACATAATACACAAGCAGGGGTCTATGTAATGAAAAAAATAATAAAAGCAAAATAGGAGCAGAGATAAGAATTTAAGATTAAGATTACTGTGAAATTGTTAACGCATAAACAAGGGTAGGCTATGCCTTTTCCCCACACACACATAAGCGTACACATTCTACATGAGGGGTGCTGGTCACAGGGCCAGTTTTTCAAAATTCCTCCCATTAAAAGGGCTGAACAACATATTACACATTTATGTATATTCACATTCATTACACATTAATTTCTATATGCAGCCCGATGTCTCCTCTTCTTTGTCAATGAATAGGGTCAAGATGGCCGCTGGAGAGTGAGTGCGTGTTGCAGCTCTAGTCAACTGGCTTACTAACTTTTCAACTAACCATATGATGGACTTTATATTCTGAACTCAAATATTTCCTGGAGGCTTTGGAGCGAATGTAGTCTACTTAGTGAGAAAAATAGCACCATCAAGAGACTAAGTCCAAGAAACCAACTCCAACTTATCTGTGAGTCAAACGCTGGCGGCCTCACAATGAGCGAGGCAATTACGCTCCAAAGTATTTTCGACCTAGTGCAACAATCCAAGCGCGATACGGTCGCGCACATGGACTTAAAAATTGATACTCTTGGATCAAGTCTAAAGAAGATAAATGACTCTCTCCATATGCTTGGAGATCAAGTCACTGAAGTACAACAAAGAGTCAGCGCAAACGAAGACAACATTGCAGAGCTATTCAAACGGATAAGCTTGCTGGAGAAGGAAAACGCGCACCTGAAAAAATGGACTGAGGATACTGAGAATCGAAGCAGACGCTCCAACCTGCGCTTCATCGGAATCCCTGAGAAGGCCGAGGGGAACAACATCCATGCCTTCATGAGTGGCTTGATTCCTCAGCTCTTCGGAAAAGTCAACAATCTGCCACCGTGTCGGTAATGTGGATAACAAGGAGAATGTCACCGACAAAGGTCCAAGGCCGATCCTGGTAAAGTTCCAGAATCTCCGGGAGAAGACAAAGATTAAGAATCTCGCCAAGGACAAGAAAGACCCCCTCGTCTTCAAGATAATGGCTACGAATC
The DNA here is from genome assembly GCF_034702125.1 of Engraulis encrasicolus. Taxonomy (NCBI): domain Eukaryota; kingdom Metazoa; phylum Chordata; class Actinopteri; order Clupeiformes; family Engraulidae; genus Engraulis; species Engraulis encrasicolus. Next base: position 48,697,415 of record NC_085864.1, read on the forward strand.
GGGATGGCTCCTCAACAGAAAAAGAAGTAAAGGTCCACATCTACCCGGACTACTCTGCAGGGGTCGTCAAGAAACGCAAAGAATTTGATGAAGTAAAGAAAAAGTTTCGAGATCGGGACATTGAGTATGGTCTGTTTTTCCCCAGCACTTTAAGAGTCACCCACAATGGTAAGAGCCACTACTTCCGTAAACCTGATGATGCTGAGAAATTCTACAATGCACTTGATTCCTCTTCTGACTCTGATATGGCAATATGATGGTAGCCCTTTCGCTGCCCTAACGCAGAGACCAGCGCACGGTTCGCTGGATAACATCTTGCTTTTTGTTTTTGTTATTTTCTCCTGCAGTCAGTAGGCTAGGCCTATGAACTTCTCAGCCGTGGCGATATAAGTGCAAAACCTGCCGGCTTTTTTCTTATTATTATTTTTTTCATTGATTTCATTTTTTCCACTGGGACACTGCAACACGTCGCCGCTGGTCAAATTGTGCAACATGGGAATTATTTATGCTCATCGATGTGAAATGGACAAGGCCTATTCACAGACCCTGAAATGTCATCAGCTGTTCTGCGTTACTACTACGCAGGCCTATAGCGCCTATGGTCGCGCACGTCTTCTGTTGTTTTCTAGGCCCATCCTTCCTCTTATTTCGCCATAAAAAAATAAATAAAAAAATAACCATTGGTGACATCCCTGCGTGAAAATTGGACTATGCGCCTTTTCTTTTTTTTCTCGTCCCTGCTATGTTGGCATTGCTTCCGAAGCATATAGGCACGATTTTTCATTACTTTTTTGGACACTGACAGATATGCAGCAAGTTAAGAAAAGAAAAATAGAGCAGGTTTGACTTATGTTACGCTGCATGAAAGTGGAATTATGAACGCTGGTTCAAACAGACTGTCAAGCAGACTGACTTTTCTTTTATTTATATACTTCTCTTTTTTCCCTTTTCTCTGACGTTAAATCACTCAAGATAGGCTCACGTTTTCTGTGAGATATAGCCTAAACTATAGTTAATTTTTGGAAAATGGAAAATTATAAGGCCTAGTTGGAATGAATAAACTAAGTATCTGGTGAAGTGTAGGACAGGTATGACTATTTTGTTGTGTTCTCTATCCCACTTGAGTAATGTGAAAGCCTAAGCCCCAGGAGTAGGACTGTTAAGCTCATTATATATTATATTAAATCAAGCCAGGTAGACTGAGCTTTACTATGTGACCCCTCACCCCTCCCCAATGCAATCTTATATTGCCTTATGTGGGTTTTTTTTGTTCTGTGTTTTTGTGTGTGTGTGAGTGTGGGTGTGAATGTGTTTGTGTTGGTGATTATTGCTCTCTTCCTGCCTCCCTCATCCAGCTGTTTCTGCCTTTATCAGCTAGGCTACTCATTTATGATTAAGATGCTCTACCCCACCTTTCTTCATGGAAGATAAATGAATTTCGCTAAGGGGCTACTTATTGTACATTTGAATATTAGGAGCTTGATGCCTAAAATTGATTTATTGCGAGCTTGGCTTACCTACAACAAACCCCATGTGATTACATTATCTGAAACTTGGCTAAACAATGGTATCTCTGACAAGGATATTAAACTTGATGACTATGTATCATTCAGGAAAGACAGAGGATCTAGAGGTGGCGGACTATTAACATATGTTGCATCAAATTTGACTGCTGATCTTGCTTTTCCTGAGGAGAGTCCCCAGTATTTTGAAGGACTTTTTGTTAACATTACTTTTCATGAAAATAAAAGTTTAATTATTGGCAATATCTATAAACCACCATCTGCCCCTGCTGAAACCACTGATTGCATTTTGTCTACTATTAATTCCCTTAACCGTTCTACTGAAAAAATTATACTTGGTGATTTCAACTCTAACTGGTTAGACCGCTCCTCCCATAAGGTTCGCACTCTTTTTAATAGTATAAATTTATCTCAGATTATTTCAGAACCCACTCGAGTTGGCCCCAGCTCCTCATCTCTGTTGGACTGGATACTAGTTTCCCACCCGGGCAGAATAACTCAATCAGGTGTGCTACCTGACTCCTTTAGTGACCACTCAATGGTATTTTGTGTCTGGAAAATTAAATTGGTACATCCTCCTCCAAACTGATTAAGATTAGGCATATCAATAAAATTAATCCTGAACAATTCATTCAGGACATCTTGAATGTGAATTGGGGACGATTTCAACTAATTCCAACTGTTGAAGAAGCCTGGCACTTCTTTTATTCTGAGTTCCTGCAAGTAATTAACAAAAATGCACCATTGATTTCAAAGAAGATCAGAGGTCAAAATCTTCCCTGGATCAAAGGTGAACTTATTGGTTTACTTAAACAAAGAGATAAGGCCTGGGGAAAATTCCGCAAAACCAGGGATTCTACAGACTGGAACATTTACAAGGAGCTAAGGAATAGATGTAAAACTGAAACAAGGAATGCTAAAGCAAGTTACTTTAAGAATAGCCTGGCAACAGATTTTAAAAATCCTAAAAAATTTTGGAAAAAAATGAATTATCTTACAAACAAATCCTCAAAATCTTCCACAACCCATATTAGTTCTAATGGCCAAATGGTAAGTGAACCTGTAATGATTGCTGAGGCATTCAGTCATCACTTTGCTACAATAGGACAAACTATGTCAGGTAACTCCCATTATGGGCCAAGCCTGACTCAGGGCAGGAGTAACAGTTCCTTTTGCTTCAATATAGTCTCCCCATTTGACGTCCAGAGGGTCATTGATGGTATGAGAGCTGGATGTAGCGCAGGCCCAGACGGCCTGGATATTAGGTTCTTTAAACTGGCCTCTCATGTTCTGTCATTCCCTTTAGCTGATCTATTCAACTTATCTTTAACAACAGGTGAAATACCTTCCTCATGGAAAAGTGCTAGAGTAATTCCTCTTCACAAGGGCGGCAGTACCTCAGATATGAACAATTACAGACCTATTTCAATAATTAATAGTGTAACAAAAATATTTGAAAAGCTCATATTTAACCAATTGTCCACATATCTTACGGACCACAACATATTATCTCAGCATCAATCAGGATTCCGACCCGGTTACTCAACCACAACTGCTCTTTTAAAATTTACCAATGATGTAATGTCAGCTGCAGACAGCAACATGCCCTCAGGTGCTATATTTATTGACCTCTCTAAGGCATTTGACTTAGTTGACCATTACCTTTTATTAGATAAGTTACATGCTATTGGCCTGTCCCATACAGCTTCACTATTTTTCAATTCATTTCTTCATAACAGAACTCAAAGCGTCTTCTTTCAGGGTAGGGAATCTAAATTTAAATTAATTGATAAGGGCGTTCCTCAAGGTTCATCGTTGGGCCCTCTGTTGTTTTCTATTTTCATCAATGATTTGCCACAAATGTGCTCTGATAGTCAAATTCACTTATATGCTGACGATACTGTATTGTACTATTCCTCTGCTAATATTTCTCATATTCAACATACTCTCCAATCTGACTTCAACAAAGTGCAACAGTGGTTTCTCTCAAATAAGCTTCTCCTGAACAAGGAAAAATCATATAGCATGCTGTTTTGTACTCGAACCAGCTGTCTGCCATCTACTAACTGGTCAGTTACTCTTCTTGATGGAACACTACTAGATAGAGTGGAGGAGTTTAAATACCTGGGTGTCTGGCTGGACTCTCAGCTCTCCTTTAGACATCATATTAACGCAATTTCCAAGAAAATAACTGGTTGTTTAAAATCTCTTTATCGTTCAGTTGACTGCTTTTCACAGGAGGTCCGTAAAAGAATTGTAACTCAGTTAATTTTTCCAATTCTTGACTATGCAGATGTTGTATATGGTAATACTCCTGAAACTCATCTTCATCCTCTCAATGTACTGTACAACAGTCTTTGTAGATTTGTACTTAGATGTCCATATAGGACACATCACTGTACAATGTATGAAGCCTTGAACTGGCCTGCACCCAAGAATAGAAGAAAGCTCCACTGGTCAATTCTCATTTTTAAATGTATACACACACAGTCCCCTCCTTACCTGAAAGAGCTACTAACCCCCCTAAGCTCTGACTATAGCCTACGTAACATTGACCATCTGTTCTTAGTGACACCCAGAATTAGAAAGGAAATCGGTCGCCGAGCATTTAAATTCAAAGCTCCATCAGTTTGGAATAGCCTTCCCTCTTCATTTAGGTCCATCACTTCCCTTTATATTTTTAGATCATCTTTAATCACTTACTTTGAAACATCCTGCTCTTGTTTCTGAAAGGCCTTAGTTGCTGGGTCGGGTTTTTGTTTGTTTGTTTCTGGCTACGGTCTGTTTTGTTTTTGTGTTTTTTGGGTTTGCTGTTGTCTTGTTTTGCCCTCTTCCTTCTCATTCTTTTTCATTTTTCTTTTCATTCATATGATTTCTTTAACAACTAATGGCATCTTGTAAACCATACTATTGTAGCATGTTGGGTGGTGGGGTAGTTTGGAGAGCAACGCCAGTGAGTGAATGAGTGAGTGTGTGTGTCTATGTCTACTGTTTTGTTTTGTTTTTTGTTTTTGTACTGTACTATCAGTAGGACCCCCTCGAAAATGAGATGGCACATCTCAAGGGGCCATCCTTGTAACAAATAAATAAAAATAAATAAAATAAAAAAAATGAAGGCCTGTCACCTTACTCATTACAACTGTAAAACAAAGCCTGGGGAGTGTTAGTAAACTCATCCCAACTGTCCCTTCTCTGAAGGTTTTTTTTATTGCTCCCAAACCCAAGTTAACTACAACAACTTGACTAGGCTTTTGATCCCTCTGTCTTTCAAGCACTTGTGGTTTTCTCTATAGGATGTATTTACTCCAGGAGGAAAATGCGAAGGAAATCGTAATTCAAATCGTTTTTAACAAAAATGGCAATCGTAAAAAAAAAAACCTAAAAACTTTAATTAATTGTTTTTTTTTACATTTTCGAAAACTATGGCGGCCAAATTTAAACTATGGCAGGCCGCCATAGTTTCCTCAATGTATGGGAAACACTGCTGTTAGATTTCCAAACCCAAGTGATTGTATCATAGGCATGCACAGATCTAGGAACAGACTTGGTGGTGCTAAAGCACCTGCCCCTTCGCAGTATTGGACGAAAAAAGGCCCTTTTTGAAAGTTCCCTTTTTATTTTGTCACAATGTGTTCAATATTGACATGATCATCTACAGTAGAAATTCTTGAGATCAAAAGCATGTCACAATTCCCCCTGATATAATATAGTTTATAATACAAGGGTGGGGAATCGAACTCATGTCTCAAGGGGCCAATAGGTCTTTGTCTACATATTGTCTACATGTTTTTCTTTTTTTCTTCATGTCTATTGGAATACTATGTGCTACTAATATGCTTTATTTTCTTTATTTATTTTGCTATTTTTATTCTTACCAGCCTCTGCGCAGCACTTTCGTCAGTTTTCTACTGTTTTAAATGTGCTTTAGAAATAAAACTTACTTACTTACTTAGTTACTTACAATATCAAATTCGGGTGTGTATTTAAATTAGTTCACATTTAAGTACATTACACTTTGTTCGGATAATGAAACATAACTTTTAAGGAAACTTGTAATACAAAACCCACCTGTATTGTAATGTACTGGGAAATTTGTGTGGTGAGGCATAGAAGTTTTATTTTTTTTACCCAATCTACCAGTATTTTCACTCTTGAGAAATAAACCCTCATTTTTAAATGAAAAGTCAGTGAAAATGGGGGCCTGAACTAAATTAAGTGGGAAATATGTGTGACGTGCCCTTTGAACTATCTAAGAATTTTGTATAACAACTTTTCCTATAAATATATTTACCTCACAGTCATTTTTATGTTCAATTTATCAAGATATTAGCAAATTAGCCTAGGCGTTTTTAGTGTAAATAAGAAATGCATGATAAATATGATAAAGCTACTGTTCTGCAAAGGTTATCATACCAATTCATAAACTGGACATATATAGCAATAATAAAATACCAACAAGACTTTGCCCACCCTTTCGATTGCGATCGGTGGTCTGGCTCATGGACTATTAGGTGTATGTTTAGGGTGATTGCAATCATGGAAAGCAAAACAATGAAAATCAATGGAGTTCAATGACAGATGGTGACATATTGGCTATTCGTAGAGCAATACATTTTTAACTTCATGATGTAATCAATGATAAAAGCCCTCACACACCAGCAGCATGCATGCAGCTCCACATAAGAGCTGTATCCCTCCCATGTATCCCCCCCCCCACACACACACACACACACACACAAAAGCTTTAGTCACAGCTTTAGTCACAAAAGCTTTAGTCACTGGGACACAGCTTTGTCATAGCAGGACTGAATTTGGTCAAGTCCAACACGATTTCTAACCATCATGCAACATTCCAGCCCAGAATGCATTTCTGAATATCTACGCAAGTATTTGTTACGGAATGTGGCATTTTCACACTAGATATTCCGCCGTTGCATGGAATGCGTGGAAAATGCATGGAAACAGATTAATCCTTCCACAGCAACATGGCGATAGTCGGGCGGTAGTGTTGTCACGATACCATTATTTTGATATTTCGGTATCAACATGCATTACGGTACTTAAAAAAAAAAGAAGAAAATATTGCAACGTTTCCATGTCCGTGATGCAATATTTTGAGAGGCGTCTGGCTGCAGCCTCCAGTCTCAGGCCCCTAGTCTGCAGCCGCTGCACTATTGGACCCCCTCCACTATTTTGACCGGAAGAAGTTTTCTAGGAAGTCTTTGGCACTGCAAACAACGTTCAGTGTTGACTTCTAGATGGGGATATGGAGCAGAGGAACAAAAGTAGAAATCTTTCAGGTGTTGCATTTCAAAACATCGGAGCAGCTCTAGCTCACGTTATTCTCTTTTGTTTACATATACACCGATCCGAGAAGCGATTTATGGGCGCCGCCATTGTGCGCTGCCGCCATTGCTGAAGTGTGCCGTTCTCCGTTATGCCATCTTTAGTTGCTGCGCTTATCAATTCTGGTGACTGAGACCATCAAAATGACAGCCTGAATTAAGTTTTGAATAAAGTTTCATGGATAGACCAGGGGCGCCGCCAGGAATTTTGGGCCCTATGAAAGATTCTAATTTTGGGCCTACCCTGCAGCTGTCTCGTCAAATCGCTGTTCATTTTCTGCATCCAAGTTTTCCGTCGGACTGAAACTGAACGTGACTAACAGATTGACCAGTTTGAAATAGTGGTGCGCTGTCCATCAGCACCACGCTGACATTAGTCTAATTTAGACGTCCGATAAGCATTTAGCCTATTTCGTGCCAAGGGTAAAACTCTTTGTAACATTCATGAGAACAAGAAAATCTCTTGCCCTAGCCATTAGGTTAGCCTACTCCGTGTTGTTACATTGTTGTGAGGAATGATTGTAAAAATAGCCACCGCTTGTCAAAGGCACCGCTCTCCTGCGCAAACATGATAATTAAATGGCTGATGAGAGCATCCAAAACTTAGGCTACAAGTTGTTGTCAAATCAGCCTTCATTCCCCTCACTTAAGTTTCAACTGATGCTGCTGGGTGACCAGAGAGAACCAAAACTTTACTGATGAGAGGGTCAAAACCGAACACAAACAAAAGCAGGTCAACAAGTGTTGTGTTCCCCCCTTGCGCTGTTGGTCCACACCGCGCTGACATTGACAGTTGATAGACGTGCAACATTCATCACGAAACGCGGATACAATCTACAAATTTGATATGGACAAAACAACAACCCCTCCATCATGAGTGTTGTGCCATTGCTATGCAGGATAATGGCCGAACCATTTAGTAGTTATATTTAAAAAATTAAAAAAAACATTATTTTGGCACTTAATACCCACGAAGCAAGCGATTCTGTCAGCCCTGCAATCGCTTCAGCAGTAGGCTGGTAGTCGGGAAAGTAGGCTATTATGTTTGGAGGTTAAGTCTAGTTTATCACTTTTGCCGTTTGCTCGCGGTGACTTAATAAAGGTGGAATTTTATAGGAGCCATGCTAACGTGCTCTCTTGGAAGTTTATCCAATGATTCTGCTTGTTAGTTAGGCCTATCATTTGATTGCGTTTGCAAACGCAATGTCATTGAGTGAGCATACCTTCTTTCTTGGAGAAAAATTGAGTAACCAGTTGCCTGCTTCTTCTTTCTGCCGTCTTTTCTTGAGTTTTTGCCAACCTGACTACATTACTCTGTCACCACCAGCTCACCATCATGTGGTTAAGACATAGATTGTAGCCTACTGTAGCCTATATTACTAACATTCTAACATTCTATGGGTTAAGAAGACCTCAAGTCGCTCTGTACTCCTGCTGCCAGCATTTCGGACGCTGTGCGATTCAACGCCTCGCGCGCCGCCAGATTGGACCGCACCATTTCGCAAGAGCTAAGGGGGGAAGGGTCCTAAAGAATTGACGAAAACTTTATGGAAATAGATAGTTGTGTGTTTAATGGGCCTACGTTCATTTCCAATTACCATTTCTTTGTAAATAGACATTCTTTTTAAAAAAGCAAGAATAATATTTTATTAGGCTATTAATTGCCATCCTCGGACGGGCCGTTGCGTTGGTCTGGGCCGTTAGAATCAGTACCACTTTTCCCCGCCTGTCGGTGCCCCTGGGATAGACGATGACAGACAGTGGACACAGGTGATTAATGAAGCTATGTCATGAACTGGTAGAATGTATAAATTAATGAAACATTCAATTTAAGAAGGACATGTAAAGCTGTACTGAAGACCTAGCTATGTGTGGGCTAACTGGCATCTCTTCAAAACGAGTTCATTATTAAATTTTGGTTTCACTTAAAAAGTTCAAAAATGTCTTGTTTTCAACTCCAAGACCCTCATTGATCTACCAGATAAATGTTAAGTAAATTGGGCTTGTTAAATGGTTGTGTGAATTGTTTGTTGTCAACATTACATACTCGGATTTAGCTAGCAACCCGGATGGTTAGCCTTCTGTTAGTTACCAGACATCTCTCCAAAACGAGTTCGTTATTAAATTCTGGTTTCACTTAAAAAGTTCAAAAATGTCTTGTTTTCAACCCCAATATCCTCCTTGATTTACCAGCGAAATCTTTAGTAATTTGGGGTTGTTAAATGGTTGTGTGAATTGTTTGTTGTCAACACATACTCGGATTTAGTTAGCAACCCGGATGGTTAGCCTTGTGTTATTTTACCACAAGTTGGCTAGTTGTTAGCCGCTAGCTCGCCTGTGGCAGTCTCATTTCCACCTATATTTATTCAGCGATTTATAGACTTTCAAAGCTCCTAAATGTCTAAATGGATTTTAATGTTAAAGCAATTACTAGTCAGAATAAACCATTTTCGAGTGGTAAATTGGATGGCCATGTTTGTTTTCTGCGCCGCTGTGGCTGGAGGAGGTCTCTTTTTTTGTGTTTTTTTTTTTTTTTTTTTAGCCGGAAGAGGTCTGTCCGTGGAGGGTCTGATAGAGGGTCTGATAGTAGAGGGGCGTGGTCAAGCGGGGTCTGACAGTGGTGGAGACAATACGACTTGTCTGCAGCCAGATGCTCTCGAATATTTTTCCAGCTCCCGGTACAAATCACACCAATCTCAATATAACACGGTTATAATAGTCTACTCTGCACTGAAACAGTAGCATTTTTTTAATAATCCCATCCAAATAATTTTGTTAAAATGACACAAAATGCAAAAACACGACTGGATTTTATTTGGATAACACACATCACATCATAGTAAGGTACTTTTAATTCAAATGTGATATGGACTGTTAGTGAATGTGCAGTGAATTATTTCACTCATTTTCTTGTTTTCACTGCTGGTACATTTTAACCATGGAGGTAGTATAAGAACTGGAGAGAGTGAATAAGTCCCGCCTCCAGTCATTTCAATGGGAAATGCTAGGCTAGCGAATTCAGCCAAAATTGAACGATATTTTTCAGCTTCAAAGATGGAGTCGTTTCCGCCAACAGTTTACTCAGTAAATTACGTGCCACGTTATTGTCTGACTTGCGGTTAATCAGAAAGCTATATGGAAGACGGGCATTGGATGCATGGAGGTGCCCAACCACAGACCTGTAAAGGTTGCGCACCCACCAATCATCATGAGCGAAGTGGATGTCGGAAATGCGAAAATGGTGACTTGCTAATCGGCGAAGCTAACCAGCCAAATCCTGCCCCCCTGATTTTAACCAAAACCCCAACTCAATATTACAGCCACCATCTGCTGTTCCCCAGCACTTCAGGGGTTAATATGAAACTCGAGCTGATCCAATCAGAAGTGCCTCTCTCTATTACTCACTCACTTCACTCCCACACAAGCAGCAGCAAAGCCACCTCTTCTTTCTGTGTCTCCCTTCGTGTAAATGAGCTAGTTGTGTCGTAACCTAGCATGTTTAGTTAACTTGCTACAGCCAAAGAGGCTATTTTACAGGATGGATTCAAAAGCAATCAACAATAATGTGACTTGTGCAAATTCTGCATACAGTACAGCATGATACTATTCCAACTGTAAGTTAAAGTTACAAATAAAAGTGCTAAGCAAGCAATCGCTAACACTAACCGCTATTCAGTTTGGAGTGTTTATAAGCAGCAGCTGTTGCCGTTTGCCACGTTGTTGCATACCGGTACTTTTCAAACGCAGTATAGTACCATTTTAAATGCCTTAGTACCACGGTACTTTTTTATACCGGCATGCCGTGCAACCCTATCAGGTGGTAGTGGCATGGGAGACGGCTCAGTGCCGTGCGGCATTTGGAAAATCCAACTTGAGCAGAATTTTCATGGCAGTGGCCAGCGGTGTCCCATTTAAATTAATGGCAAAGTTGCAAAACAGCATTGGCTGTGAGGGAGATTTTGGACAGGCCGTGCACGCCGATGTGAAAGGTTGAGTAGAACACACAACCCGAGACTTGACGGAAAGTCCGCTGTCTTCTCGCTGCAGCCACGCCACGCCAGAGAATTTATAAGGAACAGGAGAATAGTCAGTCCTGTAAACATCCATAGAAATTAACGGTGAAGATTCGTAACGCAAATATAGCGTTTACTCGCACATTTCCCGCCTTTCTGGTCACAAGAGCCAACTGCCTGCTGAGCTGCGTTACCATTGATCCAATCATTTGGCTGCATCGGCGAACGCGAAATGTTGCGCATGCTCCGTTGTTAAAAGTCTCGGCAAAAAAACGCGAGAAAAGTGGCTTTAGAAGCTTTATCTTGACTCGTATGACACAACTAAGCAGTCTAGTTTTTCACGGTGGTTTAAACCATATGGTTTTCACAACCACTGGGTTCCCTCCCGTCCCGTACTCAGTTTCCCCATTCATTTTCCCAAAGATACACATCAAATTCTGTGCAATTCCATCACAAGAGGGTGCTAAAATTATTATAAAATATATTAATCTAGTGTGTTTGTGTACCTGTGTATGTTGCCACTCTATGTGTGTCTGCATTCAAACACATGTATGAACTTCAGCATTTTCTCTGAGGACTTCCACTCTGACTCTGTAGCTCTGTTTCATCAGTCTGTTCTAACTGTGATTGTTGAAAAGAAGGGGATGGAGTGAAGAGAGAGGATGTTTGGTACCTGAATTGCCAAGGCTTGCAGTCTTGATGACACCCAGCTGAAGATGAGACATGCAGGTCTGAACAAAGCTTTTCTGAGCTACTCAACGTCAGCTTTGTGAGACGTGAGGAAGGTGAGGTCAGGGCAGAGACCAGATATAAGCCACTTGTTTTTGACGGGGTACAGACACTCAGCCTGGGAGGGATATCAGGTTAGAGTCAGAGATTTTAATAAAATACTGCAATGAAAAAGAATAATAAAAACTAATAATCAACATGCACACTTGCTCACTCACTTTGCTGAGGTGCATGATATGAAGAAATCAGATGCAGTCAGCTTCTGAAGAACTTCATCTTGGTTCAGGAGTTCAGTCTGATCCGTCTCTGGGTTTTGGATGTAGTTCTGCAGGTCAAACTCATCCAGACACTCTGAACTCTGAAACCTAAACTCCTCGGTTGCCCACCGTCTTGGTGAAAGCATCTTTACAGACAGAGTTCCTGAGATCCAGTTGACAATGTGCTCCACTACAGCATGCTGATTCAACTCATTCAGGCAGTAGAACAGGTTAATTCTTCTGTGTCGCTCATTTTGAGCTCTGATTTGCTGTTTGATGAACTGGACCGTTTGCTCTGTGCTCTGTGACTGAATGCTGGTCTGTGGCAGTAACTCTCTCAAGAGACGCAGGTTGGACTCCAGTGAGACGCCCAGCAGGAACCGCAGGAACAGATCCAGCTGTCCATTCTCACTCTGCAAGGCCAGGTTAACTGCAGTTTTGTGTAAGTCATAAAGTGTGGAAGCTCTGAACAGAGAAGAGAGTGGAGTGATTTGATGTTGGTCAGGCATGTTTTTCTCTCCGCTGATAAAACGGAGGAATACATATAGAGCTGCAAAAAATTCCTGAATGCTCAGATGTACAAAGCTGAACACTGTCCCACCATGGTACAGACCTTCCTCCTTGAAGATCTGGGTACACACTCCTGAGTACACTGATGCCTCTGTGACGTTGATGCCACACTCTCTCAGGTCTTCATCATAGAAGATGAGATTTCCCTTATCCAACTGTTGGAAAGCCAGCTTTCCCATTGTGAAAATCATCTCTTCAGCATTTTCCTCCTGCTCTGTGTACTTGGCATTTTTAATTCTGACTTCAGTAATCAGGAAGTGTGTGTACATCTGAGTGAGTGTCCTTGGCATCTCCAGAATTCCTGATCCATCTGATGTTCTCTCTACTACTGTAGCTGCAATCCAGCAGAAGAGTGGAATGTGGCACATGATGTAAAGGCTCCTAGATGACTTCAGGTGTGTGATGATTTTGCAGGCCAGTATTTCATCACTGAGCTTCTTCCTGAAGTACTCTTCTTTCTGTTGGTCATTAAACCCCCTTATGGTTGTCACCTGGTTCACATGAGGGATCAGACTGGCTGCTGCTGGTCGGGTGGTGATCCAGAGGAGAGCAGAGGGAAGTAGATTCCCTTTGATGAGGTTTGTCAGCAGTGCATCGACTGGGACTGATTCTGTCACATCAGAACAATCTGGATTGGAGGAGAAAGCGAGAGGAAGTCGACACTCATCCAGACCATCAAAGATGAACATGACTTTGTGCACTGAACTGGTGAAGTCTCTTGGATCATTGACATCTGAGAAAAAATGCTTAACAAGATCAATCAGACTGATGGTTTTCTCCTTCATCAGGTTCAGCTCTCGGAAAGGAAGAGGAAATAAAAAGTTGACATCCTGATTCGACATTCCCCCAGCCCAATCTGAAATGAACTTCTGCACATGGACTGTTTTTCCAATGCCGGCTACTCCTGTGGTCAGCATTGTTCTGATGGATTTGCCTTTTTCAGGTGCACATTTGAAGAGGTTACAAGATTTGATGGGCCTGACATTATGTTCTTCATCTCCCATCTTCTGGAAATGATCAGAATCCCCATCTCTGTCAAGATCACAAGAATCCTCATTTCTGTCGCAATCATCAGAATCCATATCCCTCTGGTGTTTGTAAAGGAGTTCTATGTATGCCTTTCTACAAGATGCACCCTCTATCTGTCTGACCTCATGTTCTTCTTTGACTCCTCCTATCATTCCCTTTGTGATATCGAGGTCTGTGTAGATCTCCTGGAGCAATGTCTGGTTTCCCTGATGTGCAAGGCCCTCCATCAGACACTGACACTTCCTCAGCAGGTGAGATTTGTGGGACTGTTGCATTTCCATACTTGATGGATCAGAATGGAAACTGTGTATGAGAAACAACATATTATTTGGCAGCATACAGTATTTGACCTGAAATGTGTATGTGCTAGCGTTTACCCAGACCATACTGATTACATAAGCCAACTTTGACTTTGCCATTTGAAATTAAAATGGAAATATGATCATGGCAACCTCTGCACTCTGGAACCTCAGCCTATCTACTGATAACGTTGTGCATGGTTGCCAACAAGAAAATACGGTAACGCTTTAGTGCCCAATAGCATGCTTATTAACTTTGTTAACATCTTATAAGCTGCTTATTATGTGTTTATAGTGGTTTATTTTTTTGTCTTATTATTTAAATCGGTACACATATCCATCTTGATATGCTGACTAATACTAGATATGGAGGCGTCGCAAAAAAACTAAATTTTCAAGATGGCTGCCATGTGTACCGATTTTCATGCTTTTACTCAAATAAAGTTACTCATCAGATGTTAACAACGTTAATAAGCATGTTATTGGGCACTTGTAAGGGTATTGCTACCTGCTTACAGTATATCACGAAAGTGAATACACCCCTCACAGTTTTGCAGATTTTTGAGTATATCGTTTCATAGGAAAGCATTACAGAAATTTCACTTTGACACAATGATTAGTGACCTTTTAACAACATATTTAACCGCTTAAATTTCTTGTTCACTCAGAAAAAAACATAATACAGCCATTAATGTTTGAACATGTACTCACAAAAGTGAGTACACCCCAGATTAAAATCCGGTAGAGAAGGGGCTATGTTGGCTCGAATCGTCTCGAAATGAAACGAAATGAAAAGGGATGACAAGGGAGGTCATCAGTGTGCGTTTCAACCTTTCTTTACATTGAACCTTTACATTTTGAGTCTGCATCTGGCTTAAATAGATTGGTGTGAGATTTCAATGCAATCCTATGGAGAATATCATGATCTGCTTCAGTAGTCACAGTGCATGTTGACATGTATGTTTCTTTTAGGTGTATTTCAGATTGCCAATGTTGACAGTATTCATGCATCCCCAAACCATGTCAGTCCCACTACCATGCTTGGCTTATGAGAGGATACACCTTTTTTGTAAAACTCACTTGTTTACCACCACACATGCTTGACACCATCTAAAGCAAATTTGTTTATCTTGGTCTCAAGAGAGATGAACAGACCAAGGATATGGATCACTGGAACCATGTCGTGTGATCTGAAGAGACCAAGATAAACACATTTGCTTTAGATGGTGCTTAAAGCATGTGTGGTGGTAAACAAGTGAGTTTTACAAAAAAGGTGTATCCTCTCATAAGCCAAGCATGGTAGTGGGACTGACATGGTTTGGGGATGCATGAATGCTGTCAACATTGGCAATCTGAAATACACCTAAAAGAAACATGCATGTCAACATGCATTGTGACTACTGAAGCAGATCATGATATTCTCCATAGGATTGCATTCAAATCTCACACCAATCTATTTAAGCCAGATGCAGACTCAAAATTTAAAAGTTCAATGCAAAGAAAGGTTGAAACGCACACTGATGACCTCCCTTGTCATCCCTTTTTATTTCGTTTCATTTCGAGACGATTCGAGCCAACATAGCCCCTTCTCTACCGGATTTTAATCTGGGGTGTACTCACTTTTGTGAGTACATGTTCAAACATTAATGGCTGTATTTTGTTTTTTTCTGAGTGAACAAGAAATTTAAGCGGTTAAATATGTTGTTAAAAGGTCACTAATCATTGTGTCAAAGTTACATTTCTGTAATGCTTTCCTATGAAAAGTTATACTAAAAAATCTGCAAAACTGTGAGGGGTGTATTCACTTTCGTGATATACTGTACTAGTGACTATAAACACTTATTAGAAGAACCTTATTCTAAAGCATTACCGAATATACAATAAAAAGTTTTTAAAGCATATTTTCCGGTATTGGCCTGCTGACTAGTATGAGGCACTGAATAGCTGGTAACCCAGAAGTTGTGTAAATGATGGAGGTACTGAGTGTGTTACAATATGTGACCTTGCCTCCTCCACTAGTGCTTGTCTCCTCGTACATGACGTAATATGTCATGATGACATCACTGACAACAGCATTATATTTCAATGTCTTGCAAAAGTTCAATTGTAAAGTCTTTTTCTCATTTGCAATAGGGATGGTGAATGAAAAACAGTCCCTCAAAAGTTGTTGTGGCTGGGCTGACAGCTGGGAAACGTTATCATTTTCTCCACGGAGGAGGGGCCAAGAGGCAGGGCGAGGCCACAAGCACAAGTGGAGCAGGCAAAGATGCATATTGTAACACACTCATTGAGTGGTTATCACAGATTGACACAGACCTTTGAGCAGCAGGTGCCTCTCCAAACTTCAGTGGCTTTGACTGGTCACCGGTCACACAGCTCGGCTGTGTAGAGGGTAATCTTCTATTGCACAACGCAATTGGAAAGAAATTGATAGAAATAGGGAGAGGATTAACAAACAATATTCTTTAACATTATCCATTTTGATATGTAACATTAACTCATTGGCTGCCAGCCATTTTCATAAAAGAGTACCTCGGAGTGCCAGAGATTTTTCAGCATTTTGGGCGTTTTTTGGAGGCTCACAGAAAATTGAGTTCTGTGTCTATGTCAACAACATACCTATCAAAACACAGATTAGACGCTCATCTGTCATCAGAAAAAAAACGGTGTCTCTCTACCCCTTTCCGTTCTTTCATAATCATCTGTTGAAATTAAGTGGAATTCGCCAAAATGCTGCTTTCTAGCCAAAAAGCTGAGAAAACGCCATTTGAAGTAGAACTAAACTGCAAACGTTTTTGCCCATAATGGCATCGTCCTAACAACTCCAAACCTATCAGATGCTATTACAGAGTCTTCTGTCATCTGTAGCCTGAAAAAAAGATAGTTTGTATGACCTTTTCAACCTAATATACTGAAATATAACGGGGGTGGACTCGAAAACAAGGGTGTTTTGGTTTAGTTGCTGGCGCGCAGAATGGATCATGACAGCAGGTGCCCTTAACTCCGGGAACTCCCTCCCTCTCCCTCTCCCTCTAATTGTGCTCTCTCTCCCCTCGTTGGAGAACGAACCACAGCTGGTTTATTTCCTCCAGAAATAGGACCGTCTTGTAGGGGAGGGAGGCAGGTATGCAGGCAGCTCCGCTTAGCGTAGCTTACTGCAGCTTCTTTGGCAGAGCGGACAATTTGCAGATTGATGATTACTGTCATCATGGTTCTGCTATAGTGATCTTGTCATATAGTGTTCAATACATTTTCTTTTGATAAAGTACTGATCACATATCCAACATTTCACAAGCCGATTGGAGTGGTGAAGGCTAGCTGGTCTGAGGCTAAGTGCAATGCTTTCTCATGTGAGCTGACTGCATCTGACCAGACACAAAGGCTACTCTGTTCCAAGAATCTGCAACCCCCCCTGTCTTTTTTGATGATACAGTAAGCTGATCATACTATACAGATCCATAAAAAATAACTGTAGAATGAGTAAAAATAGTTGACTTACCAAGGCTCCTTTATTTAGGCTTAGTTGTAAGTTGTTAGCGATTTCGTGCTAGCTAGCTAGCTAGCGTAGCGAAATTTATAGCCAAGCATTCCCAACATCACCACTAGTCCCGTGCATTCTCCTGTTAGATGATATTTTGTAAGCATCATCCTGATGTTGTGTAGGCTGATCACATAATCCAAAATGAAAGGTTGCCACACAGATCATCTCATGGTGTATTTTGGGCAAGCTAGCTACAATGCCTTCTAGCTAGATAGCAACAGGGGGTTGTATTTTGGTCATGAGAGGAAGGGTTTTTTTTGTCAGGCTCTGACACTAAAATCAGTAGCCTACCTGTGTTAAAATCAGAGGGCAAGAAAGTAGACTACTGTCACAGGTGCTTTACTTTCAAAAATGATGTTTCTATGCTACTTTTGAGATTATAATAGTAAAAAAGGGGTGTTTTTGTCTTGACATTTCCTCCTGGTCTGAACTAAGCCCTGCCTTGACTGTTCCTATCCTAAGGACACTTCTGCCACCTACAGGAACAGTTAGAAAATGCCTAGAGGCTTGGAATTTATACAGAAGATAGGTCAGACCGTCCTCGAGGTCTGGCTATAAAAAAACGCAATTATCGGCGAACGACGTCGAAGGCAGGGGGCGTCACTATTCGAAATGACGTCATTCGACGGCCAAGGCAGCCAATGAGTTAAGTTACATAGACCTACTGAAAAGTACAATTATTGTTGTAAAGTTTAGCAGAAACACATCCCACTCATAGAAGTGCTAATTTTGATTACCGGTAATATTCATTACATTTTCATTTTTAAAAAAAGGTTATGAAGGGATGTGTTACACAGTTGTCCGGGGCCCAGGGAGACAGGCGGCCCAAAATCGAGTTTGCATACATAGTGTATTTGGGGACCCTTTCAGGTGACTTTGCCATGGGCCCAGGAAAAGCTGTCAGCAACCCAGCAAGGAAGAACATACTGTTTGCTGTTATTGTAGAATCTATTGTAGACGAAATGCAAAAAAGCACATCGTCAGCTTGGTCAAAATTAGATTTTTGCATCACTTTACTCCCCTACCACTGCTGCATCACCGTGTCTTTCTGCCTGGGACATTGGTCAATCACAGCAGTCATCAGAGTCAAAAATCTGTATCCACCAGAAGTAAAACATTGCCCAAGTCAAAGGCATGACCAGGGACGGAGCTATAGCGGGGGCAAGGAGGGCATTTGCCGCTAGGCCAAGGGCCCACCTGTATGTGATAGGGGACCTATTACATTACATTTCTTTACATTACATTTCACTTAGCTGACGCTTTTTTAAAATTCAAAGCGACTTACACTCATTTTTTTAAGTACAGGGTATTGGTTAAAGTCCCTGGAGCAGTGTGGGGTTATGTGCCTTGTTCAAGGGCATCTCTGCCCTCTGAGTGTGGTGGGGAGGGGTAAGGGTGATATTGGAAGCTGCAGCTGTCTGATCTAAAGCCCATCTCTTTAACCACTAGGCCACGGCTGCCCTTTGACAGACTGTATGGGAACCGTATCTATTTGCCCAGGGGCCCTCTGTGCAATTTCCCCGCCACAATTACTTAGGCAGCATTTTTTTAAGCACACAATACAGCTGAGAATAAGATTCAATTACATCTGGTAAGAGTTCTTTTTTGTTAACTACATTTCAGTGAATCAAAGGATCTGGCCATTAGTGGTGTGGATCGGCACTGCCCTCACGATCCGATTCGATCACGATTCGGGAGGTAGCAGATCCGATTCGATTCGATTCTATTAGATCCAATCCGATTCGATTCAATTCTACAATGCATTGCAATGCATTACATTTCTACTGAATGCAAAGCAAATGTTCAGCCATGATGAGGAAATACAAGTAGTCAGATACTGAGCAACAATTTATTGGCTGTTTTCTGTATCAGTCTGTATCAGTCTTGCAATGTTTTGAAGTGTTTTTATTTAATTTAACATTCATTTGCTCCCGAAATATCCATGGAAGTAATTGAAACTTAAAAAAATTGCCGGATTGATTCTGGAACTTGTCGGATCTGGATCTGGATCTGGATCGTCCATGCCCCGGATCGATTCGGATCGCCGAATCGATCATTGTTGACACCACTACTGGCCATGTGTTTAAGCTTCATCTTGTCTAATTGACTTTGGTATGTTAACCAGAGCCCATACACAAGGAGGGGATGATTTGTTTATCGAGTTTGTTGGGGGTGAAGAGTAGACATTACAATAAAAATCAAGATCCATAGTATAAGAGTAGTGTTGCATTACATAGTGTACTTTACATGAGCAAAATCCATATTAAAGGTGCAGTCGGCAAGTTGTCTTCAGTACACTTCCTGAACTGCCACGGATTCCAAAGGTATAACATCAAATCGCCCATTACAGAATTATCCCGCTTCCAAAGACTGCAGTCTGAACACCAAGCTTGCTGGTGAACTGCGGCCTAAGTAGAGCCAGGATCATCATTTCAGACCCCTCTCACCCTGGCTTCCATTTCCTCACACACAGTTGCCTCCAAAATCTTTGGCCGCAGTCTTCCCACTTTAGCCTCACTCTACAACACCAGACTTGCTAGGAAAGCCAAAAACATCACCTCTGACCCTACACACCCAGCACACCACCTATTCACACTATTGCCTTCAGGGAAAAGGTACCGCAGTATCCCAAGCAAAACCACACGCTCTAGGGACAGTACCTACCCACAAGCCATCCGTCACTTAAATACGCACTAGCACTTTACAGCTACTCCACTACCTGGCCTTCCTACCTCCTTTGTTACTTTGCACAATGCTACTACTGTTCTGTACATACCATGCACTTTAAATATTCCGATGCACTTTTCTATGTCACCAATGTTTTTGTATGCCATTCCCTGTTTATTTATTTGTGTACCCCCCTGTTTTTCTTTCATACCCCCCCCCCCCACACACACACACACACACACACACACACACACACAGTTTTTGTGTCTTTTGTTGTATTGTTGCGTGAGCGCACCAAATAACATTCCTAACAACTGTATTGTTTACTGTTGATATGGCTAAATAAACTTGAAACTTGAAACTTGAACTTGACATGAAACTTGAACTCTGCCTGGCGCTACAGATCAATAGCCAGAACCAACAGAATGAAGAACAGCTTCTTCCCCACAACTCTCACAACACTGAACGCACATTTCCAGGAATGTGTTCACTTATCAAGGAGTCTGTGCGCCTCGTAGGGAGGCTTACAATCTCATTATGCTTTGTATAATGACAATAAAGGCTTTGTATTTGTATTGCATTGTTGTAACAGAAATCTTGTGGATTAAGCAAGGTGTAGCATTTAAGTATTGTTTAATAATGTACTGTACTTGTTTCCATCCTCATGAAACAATACACACAAATATTTTATTTCCCATCATTGTTATTTTTATTATGTTGTTATAATCCTCGTAATTCATGGTTTTACCCCATATGTGCATGCTGACGTTCTTCTTTTGGACAGGATTCCTTTCCAGAGCTGCCCTGCACATCCCCCTCCAAGGGGACCTCCATCTTCAGGTATTGCTCTAGAACATAGACAGAGAAACCACTGTACACTTCAGGAAATAACAACGAACGCTCTCCACTCCACAATAGGGGTGCCACGATGCAATTCTATCGTAATGCATTGCGATTCATGTATATAGAATTGTTTTCAAATCAGCTACAATGGAGGGTTTCCACGCATGAACATACATTAATGGTTGGAAACCAACATTATCCTTCAGGATTTGTTTGTAGAGAGTAGAATTCATGCTTACATCATCCTAGCCAGTCGTACATGTCCTGAGGCAGCCAAGTATCCCCAAATTATGAAACTCACACCCTCATGCGTGAGGGTGTTCATTTAACACCAGATGTTGCAGAAGGCTCTCCTTTCAAAGAGTTAAATTTTTGTTTCATCTGTCCACAAAATATTTTCTCAGAAGCTTTTTAGGCATTGTTAATGTGCTTTTTGTAGACTTTATACAGGCCTTCATTCTCTTCCGGTTAGCGGTGGTTGGTGGCTTGGATCCCTGACATGCATGCAATGTTTGCCTAGTCTCTTTCTTATGGTTGAGTCATGAACGCTGCAATTGTCTGAGGTAATGAAGACCTTTCTGAACCCTTGCATCCACTGTCACGGTGTTCTTAAGTTAATTTTAGTGACAGCCACTCTTGGGAATGGTTGCCACTGCATCATGCTTTCGCCATGTTAGAATAATGGCTCTCGATGAGTGGAGGTGCAAACTGGCAACCAGTAAAACACTTGCAGGAGGAGAGAAGTGCTGCACAAACAACTTGTTTATTTAACTCGAGAGTGTACGGCACTTCTCTCCTCCTGCAAGGATAATGGCTCTCACCATGGTTTGCAGATGTCATTAATATTTAGAATTGGGTTTGAAACCTTTTACAGCCTGGGACATGCCAATTACTTCACAGCTTGATGCCATGGGTTCAATATAGCATACCACACAGCTGCAACATTTACATGAAACATTTAATTCAGAATTAGCTGACTTTTATTCTGAATTAAAGCCTAATTCCACTTAATTCCGTTTAATTTCACGTCATGTAAACACCTGTTAATTCCGAATAAATGGAAAGATCAAAGCAAACGCGACAGAGCTATTTAAATTGGAAATTATTAATTCAGAATTAAACCATAGTGTAACCGTAGCCATTGTCAAACAAAATGTAGACCTATTCAAATCACGTCTTTATTTGTCAGATCTAGTAGATCTATACTCAGACCTGGGCAGCTGTGAAATATGACTCAGTTGTTCAAAATAACATGATTAATCAAAAATATAATTTTACAAGGGGGCAATTACTTTTTCAAACGTAGGTTTGGATGGCACTTTTCTCCTAACAAACATATAGGCCTATAGGCCTTTTTTTTAAACATAGGCCTAACTGAAAAAGTGCATGGTTTCTACTTGGGTTACCCTGGTTTATTGTTTAAATTTGATTGATCTGAAAAGGTTACAGTAAGTAAGTAAATCAGTAAGGGGGGAAATAGCCTACTCTCTCTTTCTCAATATGGAGGGAAAACAGGTTCAGAGAGTGTAGTAGGCCTACACACAAAGAGCCCATTCTTTGGTACACATTTTGATCCAGTCAAATGCCCACGTCATAAGGCTACCACACACCCAAGGTTGATGAGCTGAAACTGAGTACAGGCACAATGGGAAGCTAAGCAGGACGTTTACTCTGTCAGTCTAGTTTTTCCACCTTTGCGAATGAATCATAGCCTACGTCTACGGACTACTTTCTGACTTCCGTATGCTTTTGTTAACGCAACATTTGCATGGATTGCCTGAATGTAAAAAAAAAGTATAGCCTATGACCAACCCAAGAGAAAGCGAGACGGTGGCGCTGCTCTGAGAACGTCAAATTTTTGTGAAGCACTTCTTAAAGTCAGCTCATAGGCCTCGCTCTGCTTATGGAAACAGCAACGCAACGACTTGTTGCTGTTCCAAGCTGTGCGCACAATGTAACCAAGTAGGCTAGACCCATGTAGACCTGCTTTCGTTATGTTTTAGTGTTCGGCTTTGTCCATCTTTTCCAGGAAGTCTGAGATTAGCACTGGGCTACAAGGCCACTATAATCGTTCCAACCATAGCATGGACTATCTACTGAACCATTTAGGATAGTCTAAATCGCCAACTCGTTGGTCTACGTATATGCCTTTTGCTTTTGACAAATCACAAATCTGAACATTTAAAAATCAAGACAGTGCCTGAAACTCATTACACACTTGAGCGCCTTATTAGGTGCACTTTTACTGAAAACATTCACTAAACCCACCAAAAGGACAACTTGGGCAGGTAGGTACATAAGATGCAGTGGCGGCTGGTAGTCTGTCAAACAGGGGAGGCTGTTCAATTACAATATGTCCAGAACGCACAAAAAAAAAGGGGGGGGGGGGGGGGGACAATTTTGACACACATCTTATATTGGTCCTGAGCCACATATGGCCTCACACACTAAAGGACTCTTGTTGAAACAAATTTGTTAATCATTAATCATTATCCCCCTTGTAGCCTATTCATAGGGACATGTTTTTTATTATTATTATTATTATTATTATTATTATTATTATTATTATTATTAGGCCTACCTCCGCCACATAATTGATGTGATTGATTTTGCCTATGTCTTTGTTCATTACTGGGTGCACGGTTTAAGAGGTCGCAAAATCTTTAATTATTTACCAGACATTGCCAACACAGTAGGAAACAAGGACTCGCCTATCACGGGACAGTTAACCAGTTGATCAGACACCACGAAAGCTCAAAAGAAACGGTTGTTCTTCCCTACCTTTTTCACCAAGTCAATATTAGGCAGTGCTCTGCTCTGCTCCTTGATATTCATTTTCTCCTCATAAGGACGACTGGAATTCGCCAGAATTTAATCCACAATGCTTGGCATTTTGCATAGCTCTCTTAGCTTTCTTGCAAGCTAGCCCTAACAAAAAGTAGGCAAGTTAACCTCAACTTTTGAATTGGGAGATTGAAAAGGATAAGGACTAATAATGCCACTATTAAGACTTTATTCGCAACACTAGGTTTACAAGAATATGTACACAAAACTGGAGTACATAGCTTCCCCACTGGTTACACGACGAAACTTCTCAGTCAAATTAATAACATATCCGCATTTCGAAATGAAATCAACTACTGTAGCCTACTGACACGGGGTTCACCCAATCACAAGCCGGAGCTTCAGTCTCCGGTACCTCCCCCCTCCTCTCTCTTCTCCATTCACTCCCAGTGAGGCTCAGTCTCAAAATCAAAAAAATTTCACGGCAATAGCCAATGACCGTTTAGCATTTTGCCATTGGAAAAGCGTACAATTCCACATGCCATTGAAGTCCATTGAGACTCGACTCGCTTGCGTTGTCATGAGCGAAAAAAAACTCGTGCGAGTCTCGGGATCCTATTACAGATTGGTTTCATCTCTAAGTTGAGCACATGCATTTTCTATGAAGCTGGGTCTGAAATAGCAATGTTATTAAGTCGTGTAAAGCATTAGTTTACATACTATTCTCCGTGATTTTGGACAGGAGGCTGCGCCTCCCTTGTACTCAAAGAGGAATCGCCTCTGATAAGATGCGTGATCAAAACGATGCAGGTGCATAATAGTGATATAGGTGCTACTTACCTCAAACGTTAAACTGCTTGTTGTTGCCGAAGGGGAAACATACTTCAAAGGACAGGTAGCCTATGTTTACGACGCCCATACCTGCGCACGAAATGTCACCTTTCTTTCACTTAACGTTCTGTTGGGTCTGTGAAGCGCTACCTAGTGGATAATAGTAGAAACTACACATATGCCACACAGACTATAGCCTTTATTCACCACTAATAGGCCTAGTGGTGGTGGCCACACTTTCATATTGATGCAGAACCCATTGTAGCCCATATTCATGTTGCTACTCATGTGTAGGCTAACAATGAAACCAGATTTGAGCCAAAGTTAAAAACTCCATATCGAATTAGTGGTCAGGAGTGCTGTTTCACTTTTCTTCACTTGTGCACAAGCTCTCTTTGGACTCTCTCACTCAAAACATTTTAAAGGCTTAATTTCAGTCTTACACATTGTAGCAAAAACTTTGTCTTAATCAGACTAGGCCTACACACAGTTATACAATTATTCATGATGGGATGCATTTCTTGTCAGACCCTTCCTTGTCTAGTTTCAGGGGGTAATATAAAACTAATGAAAGTTGTCTTTCTTCTTCAGTAGTAGTATCAATGGGTACTATTACTTCTTCCATTGAACTCCAGTCTATAGGCTTCCAAATAGTGAACACACCCATGTATGTGGTACAGGTTTGTCTGTGTTGTGTTAGTAACAGAAAGGAATGTACACACAGGAGCTGCACATATGGGGAAAAATATATACATCACATTTATTTGGACATACTGTAAACTAATAGTGAATTGAATACTTTGTCTTCAAATGCAATGGTTAAGTAACGCTATTAGTCCAACCAACACTGAAAGAAAAAATATACATGTGCTTGAAAAAAAGGAGCAATCTTTGGCCATACCAAGAAAACATTATGGATGGGTAGCACTGCAGGGCTTGACAGTAACTTTTCCACTCACCAGCCACTGTGGCTAGTGTTTTTTTTTGCGAGTCACTAGCCATTCAGTTATTCCACTAGCCATATATTTTTTTTCTTTATCGTGATAGTGCACCTCTAACCTCAGAAGACGAGGTGCTTAGCAAGATCAGTATATAGCTTTCTAAATGGAAGTATATCCAGCAAATCGAGTTATTTACTTTTTTCTTGAACTTAAATACAAATAATTGATACACAAGGGGCACACAACAGAATATAGGCTACTATGATACGTATGTCAAATCAAGGAATAAGCTGCCAGCCAAATTGGCTAGTGACACTGAAAGCATTACTAGCCACAGCCAAGTTTTACCAGCATTTGGCCGGTTGGCAGGTGCCAGTGTCAAGACAGTGGGTAGCAGACAGTAGGCCTACTGTATTGGGGCATTATTATATGGTGTGACGTCATCGGTCGAATGCTCCATTCATTTCAACGGGGCTCCCCAACGTTCGCACGTCTGTTATTTTTCGATAACGGACGGGTTGGTCTATAACAGACCGCTGTCAATGGCAACAAGACTTTTCACTGCTAAAGCGACTTTTCAACAAGACTCTAATCAGCTGCTGTGATAGACAACACCTGTTGTCCTGGCTACCTAGCTGTTGCCTAGCGGTGTTCCACAACGGCACTGCTTTGTTTTGCGCAGCAACAATCTTAACATTAAATAGGCCTAAAGAAATGTCCCCGCCATGTGTGAATCATTTAAGTAGGCCTATATCCATATAATAAGCGGGTTAACTTTCGGCGAGTCGGTCGTCGGTCGCGTCGGGGTCTAAAGATTCTCTCTGTCGTGCTGCTATTCCACGGTAGCGACCTTCTCGCCGAACGTTAACCCTTACATAATTAACCGTTAGTGGTATTGGGGAAGTCCAGCAGAATGACAGCAGGACACCACCACTGACTCTGGACAATTTGGGGAATGGGGAGCATTTTTTGTTGGGATGTGCATGTCTCTGTTATGATATCCTTACAAGTCTTAATTTGGAGCAGTATAAAACTAATGAAAGTTTCTACTCATTACGTATTAGTAATATCAACTACAGTACTTTCATTAGAATTCAGGTCACATAGAAAAAGGCACTCAGGTAGCCTATATGACAATAGTCCCAAGTTATTATGAGTGATGTGTGCATGGGGCATGGAGTGGTCCTTTACATGCCCTGACTTTTCATACCTTTGATGGTTCCCATCTCTCCTGCCCTCAGAGCCGCGGCTGGCAGTCTGCTATACTGCCCTACAATTTCAG
Organism: Engraulis encrasicolus; assembly: GCF_034702125.1. Classification (NCBI taxonomy): domain Eukaryota; kingdom Metazoa; phylum Chordata; class Actinopteri; order Clupeiformes; family Engraulidae; genus Engraulis; species Engraulis encrasicolus. Next base: position 48,724,069 of record NC_085864.1, read on the forward strand.
AACGCAGTATAATTCGAAATGGCAAACTGAGAAAAAAGGCTTTAAAGTTTCCTTTCTGGACACCCAACTGTGTTGGAGGTAAAGTGGTGATGACACTTCCATATAGGCTAATGCTTTTTATGGTGGAAATTTATGCACACAAGAAAAAAGCAAAAAAACCATTGTCATTACTTTTTAGCTGAAAAATCATTACACTGCGTTCCGTTGTGGTATTACTGCCTACACCAAAACCACGGTGTCAATGGAGAAGTGCAGTATATTGCACGTTATACTGCGTTCTTGGCTAGTACGACGTAACCTCCTAAAACCAAAAAGCGCAGTATAATAGGTTTTTATCGTTTTTTTCTGAAACGGGAGCAAGTTGGACCAATTTTTTTTAACACAAGAAAAAGAAGGTATTTTAAAGCCAATTTCCGGTCTAAACCCATTTTCGACCATTTTCAAGATACTGCGTTCTGATATTGTAGGGCAGTATACAGGGGAGGCTGCTCATTTACAATATGTCCAGAATGCGGGAAAAAAAAAAAAAAAGGGGGGGGGGGGCTTACATTTGGACACACACCCAACATTGGCCCTGAGCAACAAATGGTCCTACACACACTAAACAACTCTTGTTTAAACTCTTGTTGAAACTCAAACAGCAGATGTTTTTTTAATATGCAAATTGTTGTCATTTGACTGTCATTTGGATGCAGCTTTTTTGTAAAATCGTGCAGCTGTGTGTTCTGGAATAAGCACAGGAAATGACCTGTGCTGGGGAGTCTAAAAGACAAAAAACATTTTGCCATTGAACAAGCGCATATTTACACATGTCACTGAAGTCCAGTGAAGTTCCACTCGCTCACGTTGTCATGAGGGGAAAGAAAAACCTCAAGCACACCATTAGACAAACTGCAGAATCTCATTACTGACTGATTTCCTTTCCAAGTTGTGCACAGGCATTTCTATGGAGCTGGATGTGAAATAGCAATGCTATAGTCAGCTAAATCATTGTACAATAAAAAAATAGTAAACCACGTTCTCTGTGATTTCATACAGGAGACTGAGCCTCTGTTTTACTCTTAAAGGGACACTGTGTGAGATTTTTTGTTGTTTATTTCCAGAATTCATGCTGCCCATTCACTAATGTTACCCTTTTCATGAATACTTACCACCAGCATCAAACTCAAAGTATTCATTATGACTGGAAAAAATGCACATTTCATACATGAAAAGGGGGATCTTCTCCATGGTCCGCCATTTTGAATTTCCAAAAATAGCCATTTTTAGCTGCAAAAATGACTGCACTTGGACCATACTAGAAAATATTTGTTTATTACTTAGTAAACTTTCATGTAAAGATCAAATTTGGCAATAGGCAGCCCAGTTTCAATGAGCAGCATAGTTGCAGTACCTTGTTTGACCATTTCCTGCACAGTGTCCCTTTAAAGGAATCGCTGCTGCTGCACACACTACTGACTCCACTATACAACACCTATGCCCCGCCCTGCCCTTCCCTGCTCTGCCCTGCTCCTCATTCATACCTTCTCCTCTACTCGTCCATATACCCTCTCCCCTCCTCCCTGCCCGTTCCTCTCCTCTCTCCTCTACCATCCTATGCACTTCTACAGGTGTTTTATCCAATTGTTCTTGTATGAAACGTGCAGGGGACACAGGCCACATCAGCACATTCAAGCTTACACACTACTATATACAATCCAATTCAAATTCTTTATTAAGGAATGACCCATTCAGATGAAAAATCTCGTGTTCGAGGGGGTCCCAAAACCTGCCCCCCCTCTCCTCATCCATACCAACTCATCTTCTCATCCATACCCTCACCGCACTCCCCCCTCTCCTCATCCACCCACTCTGCTCCTCTGCCAGCCTCTCTACCCTCTATTCTCCTCTCCTATACCCCCTTTAATCTGCTCCTCTCCTCTCCCATACCCACTCTGTATGCACCCCTACAGGTCCAATGGTGCTTGTATGAAAAGGGCAGGGGGCACCCAGATTTGAACTGGGGACCTCTTGATCTGCAGTCAAATGCTCTACCACTGAGCTATACCCCCTTTCTGTCAGACTTTTAACACATGTGAATAAAGAGTTTTTGTCACATGGTCTGCTCCCACGTGGGAAACAATAGCAGCAGCAACAGGACAAAGGGGTTAAACAAACAGATGGAGGGAGCGGGAATAAACAAATACAGTGAGAGTGAGTTAGAGAGGGATGTGAGTGTGACAGAGACAAAAATGGATGGATGGATGGATGGATGGATGGATGGATGGATGGATGGATGGGAGAGTGTAGAGTTATGAAAAATGTACATGTACATGTTGAGTAGACAAAGCAGAGGGTGAATTATGTGGAAAATCTGTATGTTTTCCACAAGGGAAAATATGTACATTTACAAAAGAGGAGGGGATTGAGGGGGTATGGGTGGAGAGAGGGAGAAAGAGAGGAATGGAGGGAGTATGTGATGTAAGATGTCATAACTGGAAAAGAGACTGGATTCTCTTTTTACACTAAAATGTTCCAACGCTCCAACACTTGAAGGTTGACATTCTGTGAGATGAATAGAATGGCAACACTGCCATCTGCTGGCAAGTTCACAACATTTCACGTCTGCCTGCCACACTTATAAAATCCCTCATTTAGTAGGGGCTCTAAGCCGAGAAATCGTTACGCGCTGGATAGAAGCATATAATTCGGTACACGTGTTCCTTGACTGATTTGAAGACATCCTAGAAGGGGTGCCCCTTGAAAAAAAAATGTCTACCATGTCATATACAATATGTCATGTTGGTAACGCATTACATTGTTATTACATGACATTATACTTAGCTGACAATGTTAATATAGTCCTCAGAAGAGATGAAGCAAGGGTAGCCTGCTAGACCAGATTGATAAAACTACAAAATGTACATAGTGTGAAAGTATGGGTGAGTCTGTGCTTACGTGCTTGACAGCATGTAACATTGTGAACGATTTGAGAAGATTCTTGTTCTGAATTAAAACTATGGTGAGAATAGACTGCTGCTAATGCTCGATTTGAATGGGATAGTGTCAGTGCAAGATGCCCTAGGTAGCAGGTTCTCCATCCTCTAATTTCCATAACAGATATACGTATTTTATTTGTATGAGAGAGGGTAAAGGACAGGACCTTTCCATATGTATGAAGAACCCCATAAGATCACCTAATTCTATATTTTTACAAGTGCATATTGTGAGAGCATTTCAGTCATCTTTAGAATGGCATTACAGATTACTCAATATAGGCCTACATGTAGGCCACAGTATGGCTTCAGTTCAAATTAAATGGGAATGATTTCTTAGTGTATGTTGAGTAAGAAGACAGAGATAAAAAAAATGTTTATTTGCAGACAAGTCCTCACCTAGTACTTGTGTCAAAAGTTGTATTAGTTAGCTCAGTAATCATTGAGTACTTAAACTGCTATCAAAACTGACAGCTGATGGACAACATGTACTGTAGGTCTTTTGCCACCCTTACCCATAGGAGAAATATCTATATAGAACAACACTTCTCATATGGTATATACGATGAAAGTAAATCATTACCTGGACTCATTTTCTTGATATGCAAGGCACATAAATAGTCTGGGCGGAAGAATAGTCGATCATACCCCGCCCCCCCAAACAAAATGCCACAAGACTTTTTTTAACCTTCAAGATTTTGAGTGGTAACAGTAACATAACTCATTCCCACTACACCTTTTTGCATAATATTGTACATGTCCTCAGAATGCTCTACTGTACATCAGTGGTTCTCAAACCTTTTGTGTGAAGTACCCCCTGAGAAAATATTGAGCTCTCCGAGTACCACCTTGACAACCAACATTAGAATATCGCAGTAAAGGCCTTCCATATTCACTTTTGCCAGTCAGTACAGGAGAGGTTCATAATGGCATTCCAAGTACCACCAGAGATGTCTCAAGTACCACCAGTGGTACGCGTACCACAGTTTGAGCACCACCGCTCTACATGTTTCAGTTCTATAGTTGTACTGTACAGTACAGCGCAGTGCAGTGGAGTGCAGTACAGTACAGTAGCATACAGAATGGTGCAGTATAATAAAGTACAGTAGAGTATAGTACAGTACAGTACAGTAGCATACAGTACGGTGCAGTACAGTACAGTAGCATACAGTATGGTGCAGTATAGTACAGTACAGTACAGTAGCATACAGTATGGTGCAGTACAGTACAGTAGCATACAGTATGGTGCAGTACAGTAAAGTAAAGTACAGTACAGTACAGTAGCATAAAGTACGGTGGAGTCTAGTTAAGTACAGTACAGTAGCATACAGTACGGTGCAGTCTAGTACAGTACAGTACAGTACAGTACAGTACAGTACAGTACAGTAGCATACTGCACGGTGCAGTAGAGTACAGTACGGTATATCACATTACAGTACAGTACAGTATAGTAGAGTACAGTACAGTGCAATACAGTAGAGTACAGTATAGTCTTATAGACGTTAGCCCTCCAAAGCCAATAGGATTTCCACATGCTGTTGTTTTAAGTTTTTGAAAGACTATTTTAGTAGCCTATGTGAGAGAGGGAAGGCAGGTAGACATGTTTTAAACAAAGGACCACACCCACAAATAAAAAATAACGAGCAAACAATAAATTAAGTGGTTAGGTAGCCAACATGTCATCTAGATTAAAGCCAAAAGTAGATGGAAAAACAGACATGTTACCATTTTGCTATTTTAAAACAAAGTATCTCTCAATATACTGTATGGATTGCATATTGATTATTCATAATTTCCTAAGCATAAATGCCCTTATCACTCCATTGTACACTTAGGACTGCGATATACATATCTGAACATTAATCAGCATACATTTGTCATTTGACAGCTGTCACTGACACTTGATATGTACATGTATTATTGACTTGATTGATATGAATATATTTCAGTTGGACTCCTAGGGTTAAATCATTGAGGGGGTCCTAAGGAAGTAGTAGTAGTTTGTGTGTGTGCGCGCATGTATAAGTGGGATTAAAATTATTGTTTGCCATCTTTATCTGAAGAGCAGACTGAGTGTCTGAACCTGCTAATGCTAGCATGCTAACATTGGGACAGTTATGTGTGGCCCAGTTCAAGGGTTTATCTCTTCTCCCCTAAATTTTCTAACCACAATTTTCTTTTTGGATGTTATAGATATGACCCACTGCAAATTTTTAAAACTCTTAATGAATGTTGGTTCAATAGCTAAATGCCCAGAAATGAGCTCTCAATTGTAGAGTGATCTCATTCTGACCATGGTTTTTATGATTTTCCTGTTTTTGAATCTAAATAAGACATATATAACATTGTTTTTATGGTATGTTTTGCACATATTTTCAAAGTTCAGTTTGTATACATCACACACACATAGGTGGATTGGCCCATAACACCATTATGTCCAGGCAGTACAGCATTGTATTACTATTGGCTCGTTTTGGGCAGCCATCTTGGATTTACCCCATAAAAATGACCTTAATGACATTGAAATTTGGGGCACCCCTTCTGAAATGATGTAGAACACCCTAAGGAAGGTCTACACCGATTTTGGTGCTTCTATCCAGCGCGTAACGATTAGTCCCTTTTTGGACGCTAAGAGACCCAGCTCATTTAGGAGACTTGATGAAAGGAAAAGTTGTTAGTCTCAATAGACTTCAGATTTTGAGGAAGGTAGTTATCGTGCTGTATCAGTATTAAAATGAAATGGCTCCTGTATTGCAATAAATAGATTACCTGTAAAAGAGAACATGAAGAGGAACATATGCACATATCCACAGTTTATTAAAAAAAAGTACAGAAATTACCAAAGTTGTGAAATGAACTTTTCTTCACCAAGGCACTCCAAAAGTATAGTTAAAATGTCTTTATTATTAGGCTATAACATGTCCATTAAGGACTTTTAGAATTGCCCACGCATAGTGGCAGTTGAGCCTTCTTCAGGGCATGATAATAAAGACATTTTTAACTATTGGAGTGCCTTGGTGAAGAAAAGATTTTTTTCTCTTTTCAAGCAACATTTCTGACATTGAATCTTGAACCAAAGAGCACCCACAAGAATACTTTTTTCATCCTTCTAAAGGGACTGAGCACGCCTCTGACTTCCAAACATTGTAACTTTTGTTCTTATTGAAATATTGTTCATAATGTCACTTTCCCACAGGGGTGTACTCAGTATTGCTGTGTGTAGTGGGGCGGGGTAAAGTTCAATAAGTAGTCGACTACGCCATGGGGAATAGCCCCAACAACCAACCAAAACCTCAATCACTTGGTAATACCAGAAGGTTAAGCACACAGGTTCGTTGCAATTAAAGAGCAGAGACAGAATTCCATTCACATAATAGAATTTATTTAAAGACAAATCAAAACCTGGTATGGTAAGGAGAGAAAAAGAATATGCAGTGAACTAATAGTTTATTGACATTAAATAGGGAATTAGGCCACGACACAGACAGACATGATGCCTACATACAACATTCACAGGAGTGGAGGAGGGACCCACCAGAGGGAGGCGTTCTTCAGTAACAGAGGCCCACGAGGCCACACGTGGACTATAGTGATACTACAAACACACAATTGGGAGCTACACTACTACACACTGTAAAGAGTGCAACACACCACAACAAGAGGGCGCCTGCCACTAGGTAACCGGCCTCCCTTCTGAGAACCCGCTCCACTCCTGGAATAAGAGACAAAATGACACATGAAGCGGGACAAACAAAAACACATAGGCCACTTGGACCAATGCGCTTCACCTGGCATGCAAGGGTTAAATTGTGACAAAATAGGGCAGATAGCCAAGCAAGCAAAATAACACGGCAAAGCAAATCAAAGCAAATAAAATAATGGCACGGCAAGCAAAGCAAAAGAAGAAGTCACACCATGCAAACCCAAAAGAAATACAGCACTGCAAGCTAAATTAACCCAGCAAACCCAGATAAGCGCAGCCAAAAGCCATGCATAAAGTAGGCCAGACAGAGCCAAACACTGGATTGACAAGACAAACAAAACAAAATACAAATAATCGAAGAGAAACAAACAAAAAGATGCACACACACACACACAATCACACGTCCGCGTCCAGGGGGGCACTGGCCCAAAGCTGTGGGCAGCGAAAAGTTAGCAGCAGACGTGTACGGATTGGACAGAGACAAAACAGCGGCGCAGCTATCAGCTGGTAGACTGAAGATTCCAACTGACCAAGTAGTCAGGCACCTATGAATGTGGAAACAAATTACTACTAGAATTAACATGATTTAAGACATACAGGTGGAATCATCATTAATTACATACCACCGCAGATGATGCAGCTGAAGCACAGAAAGTAGAGAACGAGCGCTCCGCCCCAACACAACCTGTGGAGTGAGTACGATTTAGTTGAATGCGCGTAAAGAAAATTAAAACCAACTAAAGTTAACACATCCCTTTTAGGGTGTACCTAATCACCGGAACGGACCAGAACGAACAGAAACGGGCCAGAACGGACCGGAACGGACCCAGATTTAGCCAAAACTGACCGAAACGGACCCAGATTTTTCATAATAAGAACACATTACGCTCCGAAACAGACCGGAACTTACCCAGATTCAGCGAAACCCTACCGAAACCGAAACGGACCCAGATTTTGCATTAAGAACACATTACGCACTAAAAAAAATCTTCGAGAAGCAATCTGTGATATCAAATGAACGTAAAACAAAATTATTCCATAAACTATGAAAGGTTGGTCAAAACATTGCCTAGCCCCTGTCATGGCTGTCATTTCAATTCTCAAACAGTCGAGCTGTCATTTGTCAGCAGTCTTTGTAATTCCAGAGGCACTCAAATGTTTTTTTGGTAGTAGCCTCTCTCGTATTATAGTCCTAGCATACACAGTCCAGAGGACACAAAATCAAAGAACAAAATCTGTCTGGAATATTTAGGAGGGCATGGAAAAGTCGCAAAAGAGGAATAAACGGCACACAATAGGTGTAACTGGCTGCCCCGAGTTTTCATTAGCCTACTCTTAATGTTATGTTGGATAGGCTACAAGATGTGAACAAGTTACTAAAACGAATTTCTAGGCCTACTTCTAAAGTTTGCAAACAATGCCCAATTCGTTAGCATTTATGCGGGACTTATTTCCATAATATTCTGCTGTTATATGATGTCAAAGTCACGTGAAACTACCAGTTTACCAGCGAAATTGCGCATTGACTAGTGTATGGATGGAGTGACTAACACATTGACATGTGGGAATATGCCTATAGGGTGCTATGAAAATGCTTACAACTCCTTAGAACTGTAGGCTACTGTTTTTTCACCAGTGAAGTTTAAGCTGGTCAATAGCCTATTGGGGCAGCTCTCTAGCGCGTCAGTGGAGACGCGCGCGCACACACACACACACACACACACACACACACACATCGACAGATCTGTCTCTCCCTCTCCTTGTCTTCATAGTGCTCCTTGTGTCAACAGGTGAGAGAGACATAGGGTATTCCATAAAACTGTTTAGGTAACGTGAAGCCTTTCTTCGTGCTTGTCATGGTTTTGGCCAGCAACTTTCAATACTCCACGATATACATTTGCTCATCGTTACACGCTCTCAATCTCGAACGATACTTACACGCTCTCAATCTCGAACGATACTTGAAATGTTTACTAGAAATAAAATATCCCAAGTGGTCACAAGAGGGTCCGCGTGTCTCGCAGCGAGGCCCATGACAGCGCAGGTGTCTCCTGCGCTTTCGATGCCCATGCTCCGAGACAGGCGTAAGCGCAAGTGCGCACCCCCCCAACTAACTTTGGATCCGTTTCGGTCGGTTCCTAAATTTGGGTCCGTTTCGGTCAGTTCTGACTAATTTATGGGTCCGTTTCGGTCAGTTTTGGCCAAATCTGAGACCGTTCCGGTCCGTTCTGGCCAGTTTCAGTCAGTTCCGGTCCGTTTCGCAGCGTAATGTGCTCTTATTATGCAAAATCTGGGTCCGTTTCGGTCAGTTTTGGCTAAATCTGGGTCCGTTCCGGTCCGTTCTGGCCCGTTTCGGTCCGTTCCGGTAAGTTCCTGTCCGTTTCGGTCCGTTCTGGTGATTAGGTACACCCGTTTCCGTTAAGTTAAGTTCCGGTCTGTTTCGGAGCGTAATGTGTTCTTATTATGAAAAATCTGGGTCCGTTTCGGTCAGTTTTGGCTAAATCTGGGTCCGTTCCGGTCCGTTCCGGCCCGTTTCGGTCCGTTCTGGACCGAAACGGACAGGAACTTACCGCAACGGGCCAGAACGGACCGGAACGGTCTCAGATTTGGCCAAAACTGACCGAAACAGGGTGTACCTAATCACCGGAACGGACCGAAACGGACAGGAACTTACCGGAACGGACCGAAACGGGCCAGAACGGACCGGAACGGACCCAGATTTAGCCAAAACTGACCGAAACGGACCCAGATTTTGCATAATAAGAGCACATTACGCTGCGAAACGGACCGGAACTGACTGAAACTGGCCAGAACGGACCGGAACGGTCTCAGATTTGGCCAAAACTGACCGAAACGGACCCATAAATTAGTCAGAACTGACCGAAACGGACCCAAATTTAGGAACCGACCGAAACGGATCCAAAGTTAGTTAGGGGGCCGGGGGGGGGCGCACTTGCGCTTACGCCTGTCTCGGACCATGGGCATCGAAAGCGCAGGAGACACCTGCGCTGTCATGGGCCTCGCTGCGAGACACGCGGACCCTCTTGTGACCACTTGGGATATTTTATTTCTAGTAAACATTTCAAGTATCGTTCGAGATTGAGAGCGTGTAAGTATCGTTCGAGATTGAGAGCGTGTAACGATGAGCAAATGTATATCGTGGGGTATTGAAAGTTGCTGGCCAAAACCATGACAAGCACGAAGAAAGGCTTCACGTTACCTAAACAGTTTTATGGAATACCCTATGTCTCTCTCACCTGTTGACACAAGGAGCACTATGAAGACAAGGAGAGGGAGAGACAGATCTGTCGATGTGTGTGTGTGTGTGTGTGTGTGTGCGTCTCCACTGACGCGCTAGAGAGCTGCCCCAATAGGATATTGACCAGCTTAAACTTCACTGGTGAAAAAACAGTAGCCTACAGTTCTAAGGAGTTGTAAGCATTTTCATAGCATCGGGGCATATTCCCACATGTCAATGTGTTAGGCCTAGTCACTCCATCCATACACTAGTCAATGCGCAATTTCGCTGGTAAACTGGTAGTTTCACGTGACTTTGACATCATATAACAGCAGAATATTATGGAAATAAGTCCCGCATAAATGCTAACGTATTGGGAATTGTTTGCAAACTTTAGAAGTAGGCCTAGGCTAGAAATTCGTTTTAGTAACTTGTTCACATCTTGTAGCCTATCCAACATAACATTAAGAGTAGGCTAATGAAACCTCGGGGCCAGCCAGTTAGACCTATTGTGTGCCGTTAATTCCTCCTTTGCGACTTTTCCATGCCCTCCTTAATATTCCAGACAGATTTTGTTCTTTGATTTTGTGTCCTCTGGACTGTGTATGCTAGGCCTATAATACGAGAGAGGCTACTACCAAAAAAACATTTGAGTGCCTCTGGAATTACAACTGCTGACAAATGACAGCTTGGACTGTTTGAGAATTGAAATGACAGCCATGACAGGTTCTATGTTTTGAACAACCTTTCATAGTTTATGGAATAATTTTGTTTTACGGTCATTTGATATCACAGATGGCTTCTCAAAGATTTTTTTAGCGCGTCCTAATGTGTTCTTAATGCAAAATCTGGGTCCGTTTAGGGTTTCGCTGAATCTGGGTAAGTTCCGGTCTGTTTCGGAGCGTAATGTGTTTTATGAAAAATCTGGGTCCGTTTCGGCCCGTTTTGGCTAAATCTGTGTCCGTTCCGATCCGTTCTGGCCCGTTTCGGTCCGTTCTGGTCCGTTCCGGTGATTAGGTACACCCAACACGCCTCATTACCACACCCTGTGCCGTAGACACATTTGAGGCCATCGAGGTCTGGCCCTCGCTCATTCTGAGGTTTTTTCATTCCGAAAATTCAGTTGGGCATTCTGAACGCCCAACAACAACACAACATGCGACTCAAAGAGTGTTCAGCTGACATGAAGCTCCTATATTTTTACACAAGTCTGCATGATAGCAGAGTAGGCCTACATTACAGCAGTACATTAACACTAGCTATTTTTACCTGTGTCCAAATGAGCAAAAATATCTGTTGAAGTTGGACTGTCCAACGACTTAAACCAATATTTAGTTAATTTCTTGCATACTTTGGCATAATACTTCAGCCAAAGCTGCATTTGCTGTTATTAAATACGCATTTAAAGAATTAAGTCCTATCAACTTTATTGGGTTATGCTATGGGTTAAAGTTGGAAGGGGCAAATATTAAGTTAAGTTTTCAGCACATATTAATTTTAAATAGGCCGAAAGCAAGTCGCAGAGAGCAGGGCAAACATGTCCAAGAGATAACGCAAAACACTATAGATGATACATTTCTGTCAATGAAAAAGAAAGAAGAGGCCAGAGATGGATATAGTAAACAGGAAATGCAAGGAGGATGAACGTGTGAGGGAAAGTATGGAGTTAGAGAAGAGTCATTCAGAGATTCAGAGATGGAAGGAGAGCAGAGGCACACGGAGGAGGATGAAGCCCAGAGATGGAATACAGTCGGGAGCTGGGAAGGAGATGGGGGGAGAAGTTTAGGCCCTCAGCATCCCTTTGGCTTAGGATAAAATAGCAATGTCATTAATGATGATGCTCTCATGCCTATCACTTATTTCTATTATTTTTATTTTGGAATATCACTAGCCTGAGAAGAAACCAAAATAACTGCTAAATAACTTTTGTTTGGAAAGTGCTGGTTTAATGCAATTAAAACAATAAACTTGTGTGACCTGTAATTTAAATAAATAGGCTTAGACAAATAAATATACGGTATATAGGTGCATAAAAAGCTATAAGGTCATGACCACACCCCAGGTTCATGAGCCCCAGTGAAATCACTAGGAGAGCGCAGCCAGAACGAAACGGACTGCAACAGGCGGGAAGGCGAGGCTTGAAAGATAGGGTGTCGCCGTTTCAATAACGCTGCCAAATGTTCGTGAAGCACACGGGGGGGGGGTGGGGGTGAGTGCGCACTTGCACTTACGCCTGTCTCAGAGCATGGGCATCGAAAGCGCAGGAGACACCTGCGCTGTCATGGGCCTCGCTGCGAGACACGCGGACCCTCTTGTGACCACTTGGGATATTTTATTTCTAGTAAGCATTTCAAGTATCGTTCGAGAGTGAGAGCGTGTAAGTATCGTTCGAGATTGAGAGCGTGTAACGATGATCAAATGTATATTGTGGAGTATTGAAAGTTGCTGGCCAAAACCATGACAAGCACGAAGAAAGGCTTCAGGTTACCTAAACAGTTTTATGGAATACCCTATGTCTCTCTCACCTGTTGACACAAGGAGCACTATGAAGACAAGGAGAGGGAGAGACAGATCTGTCGATGTGTGTGTGTGTGTGTGTGTGTGTGCGTCTCCACTGACGCGCTAGAGAGCTGCCCCAATAGGCTATTGACCAGCTTAAACTTCACTGGTGAAAAAACAGTAGCCTACAGTTCTAAGGAGTTGTAAGCATTTTCATAGCACCCTATAGGCATATTCCCACATGTCAATGTGTTAGTCACTCCATCCATACACTAGCCAATGCGCAATTTCGCTGGTAAACTGGTAGTTTCACGTGACTTTGACATCATCATAACAGCAGAATATTATGGAAATAAGTCCCGCATAAATGCTAACGTATTGGGCATTGTTTGCAAACTTTAGAAGTAGGCCTAGGCTAGAAATTCGTTTTAGTAACTTGTTCACATCTTGTAGCCTATCCAACATAACATTAAGAGTAGGCTAATGAAACCTCGGGGCCAGCCAGTTAGACCTATTGTGTGCCGTTAATTCCTCCTTTGCGACTTTTACATGCCCTCCTTAATATTCCAGACAGATTTTGTTCTTTGATTTTGTGTCCTCTGGACTGTGTATGCTAGGACTATAATACGAGAGAGGCTACTACCAAAAAAACATTTGAGTGCCTCTGGAATTACAAAGACTGCTGAAAAATGACAGCTTGGACTGTTTGAGAATTGAAATGACAGCCATGACAGGGGCTATGTTTTGAACAACCTTTCATAGTTTATGGAATAATTTTGTTTTACGGTCATTTGATATCACAGATGGCTTCTCGAAGATTTTTTTAGTGCGTAATATGTTCTTATTATGAAAAATCTGGGTCCGTTTCGGTATGGTTTGGCTGAATCTGGGTAAGTTCCGGTCAGTTCCGGTCTGTTTCGGAGCGTAATGTGTTCTTATTATGAAAAATCTGGGTCCGTTTCGGTCAGTTTTGGCTAAATCTGTGTCCGTTCCGATCCGTTCTGGCCCGTTTCGGTCCGTTCTGGTCCGTTCCGGTGATTAGGTACACCCAACACGCCTCATTACCACACCCTGTGCCGTAGACACATTTGAGGCCATCGAGGTCTGGCCCTCGCTCATTCTGAGGTTTTTCATTCCGAAAATTCAGTTGGGCATTCTGAACGCCCAACAACAACACAACATGCGACTCAAAGAGTGTTCAGCTGACATGAAGCTCCTATATTTTTACACAAGTCTGCATGATAGCAGAGTAGGCCTACATTACAGCAGTACATTAACACTAGCTATTTTTACCTGTGTCCAAATGAGCAAAAATATCTGTTGAAGTTGGACTGTCCAACGACTTAAACCAATATTTAGTTAATTTCTTGCATACTTTGGCATAATACTTCAGCCAAAGCTGCATTTGCTGTTATTAAATACGCATTTAAAGAATTAAGTCCTATCAACTTTATTGGGTTATGCTATGGGTTAAAGTTGGAAGGGGCAAATATTAAGTTAAGTTTTCAGCACATATTAATTTTAAATAGGCCGAAAGCAAGTCGCAGAGAGCAGGGCAAACATGTCCAAGAGATAACGCAAAACACTATAGATGATACATTTCTGTCAATGAAAAAGAAAGAAGAGGCCAGAGATGGATATAGTAAACAGGAAATGCAAGGAGGATGAACGTGTGAGGGAAAGTATGGAGTTAGAGAAGAGTCATTCAGAGATTCAGAGATGGAAGGAGAGCAGAGGCACACGGAGGAGGATGAAGCCCAGAGATGGAATACAGTCGGGAGCTGGGAAGGAGATGGGGGGAGAAGTTTAGGCCCTCAGCATCCCTTTGGCTTAGGATAAAATAGCAATGTCATTAATGATGATGCTCTCATGCCTATCACTTATTTCTATTATTTTTATTTTGGAATATCACTAGCCTGAGAAGAAACCAAAATAACTGCTAAATAACTTTTGTTTGGAAAGTGCTGGTTTAATGCAATTAAAACAATAAACCTCTTGTGTGACCTGTAATTTAAATAAATAGGCTTAGACAAATAAATATACGGTATATAGGTGCATAAAAAGCTATAAGGTCATGACCACACCCCAGGTTGATGAGTTACAGTGAAATCACAAAGAGAGCACAGCCAGAACGAAACGGACTGCAACCAGCGGGAAGGCGAGGCTTGAAAGATAAGGTGTCGCTGTTTCAATAACGCTGTCAAATGTTCGTGAAGCACTCCTCAAAGTCAGCTCATAAGCCTACAATGTGCCACTCTGCTTATGGAAACAAATACACAACGACTGTGTTGATGTTCCCAGCTGTGCACACAATGTAACCTTTAAACTCCATGTAGGCCTAGCTGGTTTCATTCAGATTTAGGCCTAGACTAGTCTTCGGCTATGTCCCTCTTTTCCAGGAAGTTTGAGATGAGCTACTAGGCTCTAGGCCTACTCATAGCCTACCAACTCGGAGCCAAATCATTTAGTTGGTCTAAATTATTCCATTCCATTCCATATTGTAGGGTGTAGGCCATGAGTGATCAAAAAGGAATACATACAGGTGCATAGTTAAGATATGGCCTACTTACCTCAAACGTTAAACTGCTGGTTGTTGTTGAAGGGAAAAAACATACTTCAAAAGGACAGGTAGCCTAGGTTTACAACGCCCATATACCTGCGCACATGTCACCTGAAGCCAGGGGCGGAGCTATAGGCAGGGCGAGCAGGGCACAGGGCAATTCTTGTCAGGCCCTCCCTTGCATGTCTAGTTTCAGGGGATAATATTAAACTAAAGAAAGTTGTCTTTCTTCTCCAGTAGCAATAGCCCATCAATGGGTAGGCCTACTATTACTTCTTTCATTGAAATCTATACCAAATAGTCAACACACGTATACGTTACAGGTTTGTCTGTGTTGTGTTAGTAACAGAAAGGAATTTACACACAGGAGCTGCACATATGGAAAACAAAAATCACAAACCTATTGTGAGTGTTGCATGTGTAAAGGCATGAGGGGTTTAATGCCCCTTTATGGGCCCCTGGACTTGTCATACATTTGATCGTCCCCAACTCTCCTGCCCTCAGACACAGTTTACACATCTAACACAGCATATCAGATACAATATAATAGAGCAAAGTAGAGAACAGTAGAATAAAGTAGGCCTACAAATTCTCTATCTTTGACACACACAGAGGCCCTGGCCCTACACAGACACACAGAGGCCCTGGCCCTACACACAGAGGCCCTGGCCCTACACAGACACACAGAGGCCCTGGCCCTACACACAGAGGCCCTGGCCCTACACACAGAGGCCCTGGCCCTACACAGACACACAGAGGCCCTGGCCCTACACAGACACACAGAGGCCCTGGCCCTACACAGACACACAATCCACATGAATAAAGGGACATCTCTTCCTTCATACTGTGCTATTTGGACATTTACATATAGGCCTACACATTTATTTGGACATACTGTAGACAGAAACTAATTTTGGATTGGATACTTTGTCTTCAAACACAATATTTAAGTGATGCCATTAGTCAAACCAACACTGAAAGAGGAGGGCAGTCATGGTTAAGTGGTTAGGGTAAAGGTGGGGTAGCGTCCACGCCAATGTCTTATCCTGAGCGTATTTGCAAGAGCAGTATGACGAAAAGGAAGAAAGGAGTCGCACACAACAGTTGAATGCAAAATCAAAAACTGTATTAAACAAAGCCGAAAAAAGTAAATAAAACCGACAGACAAGGGACAAACGTTTCGGGTCTAGCCCATCATCAGTGTTCCCAGTTTGTGGTTGTGGGTAAGTAGTTAGGGTGTCAGACTTGGTTGCTGGTTTGACTCCCGACCCGCCAGGTTGGTGGGGGGGAGTAATTAACCAGTGCTGTCATCCATGACTGAGGTACCCAGAGCATACGGTATACCGTCCAGCCGCACTATTTCCTTGGGGCGTCATTGTGGGCTACCCCCTTGCATGGGTGAGGCAGGCATAAAGGCAGTTTTGTTGCGTGCTGGGGAGAGCTGTGTCACAATGACAATGGGAGTTGGAGTTTCCCAGGTGAGCTTTCAATTTCACTTCAGTTTCAAATATACGCTCCCGAGCACTTGAAGGTGGCAGCACTACTTTACTGAAAGCAAATGCATCCTCGCAATAAGGAACGACAACACATAAAAGCATATTCTTTTTAAGTCAAACTCTCCTTATTTATTTATTTATTTTTCTAATGTGTGTGACCAGGGGTGAAAGTAGTTTTTGTTTCTTACCAGTGCGACCCAAGTTTTTTGCAGTCCATGAAATTATGCACTGCCAGCAGCACAATGAGATGCCGTTGCTGTTGTTGATTAGCCTAGAAATCTAGACGCCCCTAGTGGCCGCAAAATGAATTTGCTCCCAGGGGCACAGCTTTGTTGTAGGGGTTTTTGCCGCGGCCAGGCTAGTTGTTGATAGTTGAAGTGGGTGGATGCAACTACAGCCACCGCGTGCGTCAGGGAGTCCAGGTAGTGGAGAGGGTCAAGGGTGGGCAGAGAAGAGAGTGGGGAGAGTGATGAAGAGGTGGATGGGTCTCGTTGTTGTTGTTATTGTTTTTTCCCCCACATATCCCTATCGGCCTGCCCCGCCGCGCCACGCCACGCCCCCAGACAGTGATGTACCGATTCAAGTCAAGTCGGCTTTATTGTCAATTTCTTTACATGCACTGGTCATACAAAGAATTGAAATTACGTTTCTTACTTTCCAATTGCAGACATAGACAAACTTTAGGTATGAACATAGACAGTATAGATATTACATGTAGACAGTACACACACAGCACACCTAGAGTACCCTTACAATACACATAGAGACATTTAAAGTGCAAGACTGGACAAACAGAAAACATACTGAGAACATACACTACAGTACTGTATATTGAAAAGAGGTATTACTGTGCAATTCAATAATGTTGGTGACAATTCTGACGTGGTGATGTGATAGTGTTATCACCCGGTGAGCAGACGGAACGTCTTCTGATTGGCTGAGCAGGTGTCC
Source organism: Engraulis encrasicolus (assembly GCF_034702125.1). Lineage (NCBI taxonomy): Eukaryota > Metazoa > Chordata > Actinopteri > Clupeiformes > Engraulidae > Engraulis > Engraulis encrasicolus. The sequence goes on from NC_085864.1 coordinate 48,741,491, forward strand.
TTTATTCCCCAAGAGCAGGACACCTATGATGTCATGCGGGCATCTAAGTAGCTTCTTTTCTAACTTTCTGGCAAAGTGCTGTTACTAATTCTATCGCATCTGGTTGTCTAGTCAAGACCCCGTTACTAATTCTATCGCATCTGGTTGTCAAGTCAAAAACCCAGTCGGCAATTCTATCGCATTTCCCAGCCCAGCGTTCTGTGCGCGTCCTTATATGCCTCCGATAGAGGCGCGTCGCACTAGATTAGGAAGAGGTGCCAATAGCAACTTACCAAGCACAGTGGATAATTTACTTTCTCACGAAGCCTTAGTTCAACATATTAAGAAATTGATATTGAAATGCTGGTAACCGGGTGATAAGCAGAATAGTGGCGACAAGGTGTCCCGATATCAAGGGAAAATGGACTTGGCGAAGCGGGCTGTTAGAACGCTCTGCCTCGTCCATTATTTCCTTTGATATCGGGACACCTCGTCGGCAGCTATTCCATACATAATGACCCCACCCCTGGCGCCACCTCAGCCGCACTTGAAGAGGAGGATGGCCATCTCGTCCAGGTAGAAGTAGATTTGGTGGTTGGTCTCGTGGGTAACGCAGCTGCCGAAACTCTTGCCCACAATACAGTGCCATGTGGGGTTGTACTTCTTGTCAAACTCCTTAAAAAGTCACACAGAAACACACAGAAAAAGATGTGTAAATGTACTGTAGAATGTATTGCAATTCCACAACAAAAGAAGAACCAACACAGATAAAACACTTCATTCAGAACTAATGATAAGAGCACTGGTGTATAGTTTGTGGCAAATACTAAAGGTCAATTACAGCTTCTTGCACTATAACAGGGCCTTTTACTAGGATTTTCTGCCACTCATGGTTTTCCTACACAAACACAAAGGCTACTGTATACGTCACGTTATTGAAGCTTTAGTAGAAATACACACATTACATAACACAAAAGTAGACCAGACCTTTTTGATGTAGGCAGCGATGTCCTTCTCAATGTTGTACTTCTTCATGGCTTGGGTGGCACAGTCCACCGCGACCTGCTGCATGCACTCAGACATGTCAACATTCTTGATCACAACCTTCCTGTCCGTCATGGGGTCTGCAAGTTGGCCAACCAACACAAGGATGAAGAGACAGAGAGAGAGAGAGAGAGAGGGAGCCAGAGAGAGTGTGTGTGTGTGTGTGTGAGAGAGAGAGAGAGAGAGAGAGAGAGAGAGAGAGAGAGAGAGAGAGAGCAAAAAACAAGTCAGTCGTAATCTCAAAGTGAAAAAGTAGTCAGGACATGACAAGAAACACCACACACATTTGAGCATCAATAGTAAAAGCACTACGGAACTCCTTTCCTCATAGCCTGGGCGAAAGATCCATCAAACAGTCTGGCGAAAGCTAAGAGGAATCCATCTCCATGGAGGGTGGGATATGGTCTGAGCTTACTCCGCCATTTACATGTATTGTTGTTCCGAGTTCAAGTTAAGATTCATATTGTGCTTTATTAGCATGACTGTTACGATATAGTGTTAAAAAGCATACAAATAACAAGGAAAAAGTGTGAATAGTGTTACCTGAAACAATCAGTAACGGACTCTGCAGGTGAGTTCTGTGTCACCACTCTCAACTGCTTGCTGATTGGCAGAACAGTGAGCGAACCGAGCAAGGAGGGTTTCGCCAGACTATGTCCAGAGCCAAAATCTTTGGGTGAAAGTACATAATATGGCATCGCCAGGCTACCTTCCTCAACCACCCACAACCCGGTCAACAACAACAAAGCATCCTTCATTTTACTTTGGGCTTAGTCTATTTTTACATAGCCCTATACTGTTTACATAACATAATGGATTGTTAATAAATAGACAAATTCAGCTTTCGGAAATGAAGTCACTTTGGCAATATAATGCATTGTTATTTACATGATCCACTTTCAGATAGGGTTTTTTTCTTTTTCAATATATCATATCAGAATAACATAGGCTATCGTATCGTCATACATGTGTGGTATCGTTACCCCTACATCCTGCTACAAATTAACTAGAGGTTTTAGGCAATACTCCAGTAAGACGTCCACACACTTACTGTTATTTCAGAGTAAAATATATTATCAGTAGATAAACTTATGTATACCAAATGATCTTCTTATGCTAGATAGCAATTGAATGTCGAATGTTGAATGGGGAGCCATTGCAATGTAATGTTGCCTTTTAATTCATTCTGTCAATTTTTTACTACAAATATGACTGTTTTCATGAAGATGTTTGTAAAGTAATGTATTGATGTGCTTTGCCTTGAAGACCACATTTCAGGAAAGTCCTGTATCACAATACAGATGGTATCGATACCCCTGTATCATGAAATGTATGATATCACGAGGCTGTTGGCAATACCCAGCCCTGTTATCAAAATATTGAACATGGCCCATGGCTCTTACGGTAGGGTTCTTGTCTGCTACGTGGCTGACCTGAGTTCGACCCAGGTCCTTTGCCAACCCTTCCCCATCTCTCTCTCCCCACTCACTTCATGTTATAGTCTTCCCTGTCCTATCTCGGCAAAAAGCCCTAGAAATATAAAATAATAAAATAAAATGGAAAAGTATGTAAGATAAGAGTCTATAACACCTGGTGTTGGGTCTGGTGCTGGGTCAATCACATCTAACACAGTTATCCTGTCGGGATTCCACACGCAATCCTCCTCCAGTTCACTGGGCACCATGCCACAGTTAGGGGGAACCCAGGCCGTGTTGTAGCCCTCGTCATGCCATGTCTTCTGCAGGGGGTGGCCCTGGTAGTCAATCTTCTTCACCTTGCCAACTCTTACTTCCACTTTGATGACCACTCGTTGTTGAGACTTATCCAGCTTCAAAGGGTACTTCCAGGCCTTCTGCAGATCCCGGCTGAGGTAGACTCCCCTGCCCAGCATGCCACCGCTGGACTGCCTGAATCCTGACTTATTAATGTTTTCAGCAGCCTCTCTGGAGGTGCCATGGTACATGATGTACCGTCCATTGTTACCAGGAGCAGCAGAGCTGCTCAGGTGACCTGCTGCCATGTTGACCCACACTGTTACAGATAGACACCAAATAACAATAGGTATTACAGACATTATGGAAATTACATCTGTTAGAGATAGACACCAAATAATAATAGGTATTACAGACATCATGGAAATCACATTTATTTGAGTAAACATTAACTCATGATATTTTAAATATTCAAAGTAGTCTTCATGTTCTTTGACATACTTAAATGCAATTTAAATGTGTGTCAACTAGCCCCACCTACCTCACAAATTCACAATGATTCTTTAATCACATAGATGGAAACAATGAATTATCAACCAACGATGCATGTGCCGAATATTTAGCTGAGATGGAGTTTGGGAATAAGTTTTAAAGCAATGTAGCCTATGACAAAGATATGGCACTAGAAATGAAATGTGTGCCAACTAGCCCTGGTCTCCCCTATTTTTTTATTTTTTAATCTACATGGTTTAAAATAATCACTCAAGATAATGGAAACAAGGAGGCGCACACAAGGCTTGTGTGAAAAAGTGTATTGAAGCCGAAAATAAACACCTTCCTACTGAAGACATTGAGAATAGACTAGCTCCGAAACGTCTGTTTCTCCAGTTAACCTTAGACTTCTGTTGTTTATTTTCGGCTTCAATACACTTTTTCACACAAGCCTTGTGTGCGCCTCCTTTTTTCCATTATCTTCAGTTATTACTACTTTTTGGGAGTGCACCCACCAAGCAATACACTGGTGTTAAGTGCAGACGCCGACCTTTGTTGGTCTTTTTCTCATTCACTGGTTTAAAATAATGACATGATCCTTATTATATTCAGCCAGATTTGGCATGCCAAGCTACCGTGCAGTTTCCTCATGCAGACAGCATTTGATTTTGGGTAGAGTAATCATGACATATCATGGTAGAACCATGTTACTACATAAAAATCACAGTAATACCATAGTAAGCCATAGTCCAATTATTCTAGGTTCAGAGTACTTAGAGTAATCATGACATACCATGGTAGAACCATGATAATCATAGGAATACCATAATAAATGGTCCATTTTCATATGGGTTGTAGTAGGCTATGAATTTGCCAATGGACAGTAGTTTTTTTTAAACGAACAGCTCTGAATTTCGGTGACCTCTCGACTCCATGCTGAGGCACCCACACAGAGGAAGGAACATGAGCAATAGCCTACATAGTGTGCATAAGAGAGAAATCGTACAACAAAAACTGTTACCTCTCTGAGTGGTGGTCGGTTTTCTGGATTTCACTAATAGATGAGAAGATCTGGTTGAGGTGAATTAGGTTATGTTGTGTTTTATCCACAGAGTTAAGAGCCCTGATATGAAGGACGCGGGAGGTTTCAGTTTCTGTTTCCTTGTTACCCCCCCCGGGACAGGGGCACAGGGCTAGTGCATTTCATTTGCCCTATTTGGACGGGACTAGTCTACGTAATGGGGGCACCTGGGGTAAAGTAGCCTAATAATAGCCTAATAATAAGTGGGGTAATGCCCTCTGCTGGCAAATTCACAAGATTACACCTCTGCCTGCTGACAACACACTGTTCTGACATCACTCATTTAGAGAGTAGACTTGATGAAAGTTTTTCGTCTCATTAGACTTCAGATTTTGAGGGCGTTATCGCGCTGTATTATGAAAATTAAACATCGAAATGAACATATGCACAGTTTATTACCAAAGTACAGAAATGACTGAAGTTGTGAAATGAAATGTGTGCGTGTGTGTGTGTGTGTGCGCATGTGTGTGCGTGCATGCGTGTACACGTGTGTAAGTCACATCAAATTCTAGAATATTTTCATTTTCATTTCATATTTTTTATTAAATGTTCCAACACTGGAAGGTTGACATTCTGTAAGATGGTTGCATTGGAAACACTGCCATCTTCTGGCAACTTTGCAACATTTCACCTCTACCTGCTGACAACACACACTGTAACATCAGACAAGCCTAATGACTTGATAATCAACCAAGGACATCACATCTGTACCTTTGTCAGCTTCGTGTCCAAACTGATGTAACACAGAGCGAAAAATTAGGCACAGCACCCACCTGGGAAATTCCATCTCCCATTGACATTGTGACACTGCACTCCACAGCACACTGCACACAACAAAATTACATTTAAGCCTCATCTATGCAAGGGTGCAGCCCCAAATGGAGCAATGCAGCAGGACGGTAACATGCTCAGGGTACCTCAGTCATGGAGGAGGATGGTAGAGAGTACTGGTTAATTACTCCCCCTACCAACCTGGCGGGTCAGGAGTCGAACCGGCAACCTTTGGGCTACAAGCCTGACGCCCTAACCGCTTACATGTGACCAGGCAGAGCTGCTGAAGTGCTGATTTAGTCGGGCCCTAATATATGCACTGGAAAGAGGATCCAATTCTGTGCCCTCTTTCTCTCTGTGTCAGCTTCCCTGCCACAAGGGTATCAAAATGGATGGGTAACACTCTACTTGACGCCGGTGTCATATGCATGTCATTACAGTGTCATAATAGTGTCATGAACGGAAGGAAAGGACGATATGAGTTAACAGTGTAGAAGACAGCAGCTCTTAAAGGAGAAGTCCAGTTTTTTGAACATTAAGGCCATTTTCTGAGTGGTCTGCAATGTTTTAGAGTCCCCCTCACCGTTTATTTCATGATTGCTGCAGTCTCTGTTATTTGGCTGATTTGGATTTGATCTCAACTAGCTTTAGAATGGCCGTCTATGGGCACCTGCAACTCTGTTCTTAAAATCACCTTTAACATTTGTTTTGAAGAATATGCAACTCAGCAAGTGTTCAACAGTATTCACTGGTGTTCCTTAGCAATTTTTGTAGCGAAATATGGCATCTGTCATGTTTTATGTGTGTTTTATGTAGCAATTTGTAAATTAAGTTTCACTTTCACTTTCACTTTCTTTCACAAAATGGCAAATAAAAAATGACAGAAGCCAAATTTCGCCTTGAAACTTGTTAGGGACTGCTAGTGAACACCCCTAACCACTTTGTGAGCTGTAGACTTTCGAAAACAAATGTTAAAGTTGATTTTAAGAACAGAGTTGCAGGTGCTCATAGACGGCCATTCTAAAGCTGGTTGAGATCAAATCCAAGTCAGTCAAATAACAGAGACTGCAGCAAACATGAAATAAACGGTGAGGGGGATCTAAAAGATTGCAGACCACTCAGAAAATGGCCTTAATGTTAAAAAAACTGGACTTCCCCTTTAATAGGTGAAGTGGAAGCAAACGTGTGAAAGTGAGAAGAAAAGACTCTGAGAGTGCAGACCTCCGCTAAGGAAGCTGTTTGATAGAACATTTGACCAAGTTACACCCTATTGACAGTATTCTATTTACTGTCAATGGTTACACCCTATTTTTATTTTAAAGGGACACTGTGTGACATTTTTAGTTGTTTATTTCCAGAATTCATGCTGCCCATTCATTAATGTTACCTTTTTCATGAATACTTAACACAAAGTATTCATTATGACTGAAAAAATTACACTTTCCCTACATGAAAAGGGGGATCTTCTCCATGGTCTGCCTTTTTGAATTTCTAGAAATAGCCATTTTAGGCTGCAAAAATGACTGTACTTAGGCCATACTAGAAAACATTAGTTTATTACTTAGTAAACATTCATTAAAAGATCAAATTTGGCAATAGGCAGCCTAGTTTCAATTCACAGCATAGTTGCAGTACCCTTTTTGACCATTTCCTGCACAGTGTACCTTTAAGTCTTTCAATTCTTTATGTGGAGTTAGAAACTGGAGTGTCAAAACAAAAATACTGAATCAAACCAAGATAACGCGAAACACGCCCACTCAATGCAAAAGCATATGCTCAAGTTGGGTCTCCTAAGGGGGCGTTGTCCCCTACTTCTTCTTCTCTTTTTGAGGTGTTTGCGCAAGACGTGCGCTACCGCCATCTACAGCGCTAAGGGGACTTCATTGATTCTCAACCTCAGGACTCCGAAGGTCTCCTAACTGAAGGTCTCCTAAAGGGGCGTTCACCCGACATAAAGTGGATACCGGAAAAGAAACAAAATGACGCTTGTTAGATCCACTTTCTTTGGTCAAAATTTGCCCTCTCCGCAATTCAATTTTCGGTCAATATAATAATAGAGGCATCTAGATTTATAGCAATGGTGCAATGCCTAACAATGTGAGGAATCTTTAAAAGATAAAAAAGGGGGTTCCACGCGCTTCTGTTTTTACATCTGGTGCATCAACGGGAGGGAGGCAGGTAATCTTGAATGAAGAGAAGACACCGGAGCAACTCAGATGGGATGCTTTTTCTTTTTAATTCAAGTGCACAACATAGGGACTAACGTTTCGATGGCAAGCCATCTTCATCAGAGTCCAGAATCTTTTAAGAGATCTTGGTTCCGGTTCATGATCCAGATCGGCACCAGAATTTAATCACTCGTTTCTTGGGTCATTTCAACAACTCCACAAAGTTTCATCCAAATCCGCTCATAAGTTTTTTTGTGGTATCTTGCTGACAAACAGACAGACAGACAAGCAAACAGACAGACAGACGGACGGACGGACGGAGGGACGGACAAACAGACAGACAGACAAGCAAACAGATAGACATACAGACAAGCCAATGCAACCGAAGACATAACCTCCTTGGCTGAGGGAACAATCTCTAAATAGGAGATGGTTGGTGGAAAGAAGAGTGTGACAATATCAGTTGAGAGAGAGAGAGAGAGAGAGAGAGAGAGAGAGAGAGAGAGAGAGAGATGTTTTGTGGAAAGAAGAGTGTGAAAAAGAGAGAGAAGTGATAACGACTAACGCTGTCGGCCTGGGAAGACACACTGTAGAAGACATGCGTGCATACACACTCTCACACACTCACACACTCTCACACACTCACACACTCACACACACACACACACACACACACACACACACACACACACACACACACACACACACACACACACACACACACACACACTCACTCACTCACACACACACACACACACACACACACACACACACACACACACACACACACACACACTCACTCACTCACTCACTCACTCACTCACTCACTCACTCACTCACTCACTCACTCACTCACTCACTCACCCACCCACCCACTCACTCACTCACTCACTCACTCACTCACTCACTCACTCACTCACTCACTCACTCACTCACTCACTCACTCACTCACACTCGCACACGCACTCTGTTAACACCAGGTGCGGTTAATTCGCTCTCCCTAATTTTGTTTGGCTGCCCCCTAACTTTTGATTGTTGCACATGCTCTTAGCAGGATCCTGAGATGCTGAGGATGATTATTGAGTTCACCTGTGCCTGGAGGCGGTGCTGCATAAGTAGAGGCCATGACCATCCATCTCTCTCGCTCACTTCCGGCTTGCCACTTCCCTCTCGCCTGCCCGTTTGTGACCTGCATTTGCCGTTGGCATTTGCCTGCTTTTTGACGCTGCCTTTTAGGCCTGTACTTTCATTTTTGGACTTTTGCAACGAACTTAGTCTTTTTCATTCTGCGCCTTTACGGCTTTGACCATTTTGTGTTTGATATGTAGGAGCGCGGCTCCTCTTTTGTTTATGATATTGAATATTGTACCCCTAGACGACATCATTAAATTACCATCGAGACCCTTTTCCGTTGTTTCGAGTCCTTTTATGTTACCGTTTGTAACATATTGGGGGCTCGTCCGGGATTGTGTCTTTGACCTCTCGCATCCTCGCCTTTTTGTAACCTAGTCTTGCGCTACGGGTTTTGCTGCTTTTTGGCCGTGCTGTGTTTTCCCCGTTTTCCCCGCGTTTTTTGCGCTGAGTGGTGAGTGCTGCCTTCGCTTTTGGGCTTGGGTGTGTGTTTTTTCTTTTCCTTTTCTCAAGTCGTTTTTGTGGCTATCCCAGGAGGGGGCTCCCTGAAGCCTCGAGCTGGGTACGCCACAGAAGAAACGCAGTCAGTCAGGCTCTTGTTTTCTCTCTTTTACAGAGTAGGAGTAGAGTAGGACCCACCCCTGCCCAGGTTTTTTTTCACTCGCCACTTGTCCCCCCAACGCATGTGCCAAACTGCCTGTCTTTTTGGGAAGTCTGTTTTTGTGGTCCTGTTTGCACGTCTGTGCCTGTCTTAATTGACCACCTGTCGCTACTTAATTGTAGCTTGATTGTAGCTCCATTTCAACGCCTATTTGGCCTTGGCTCGTTGCTACTTAGTGAGGAGCATTTTTTTTGTTTGTCTGTGTGCCTGTTATTCGCCGGTTTGTTATGCACACTCGAATTGTTACGACTATCCGTGATTGATCAGCTGTCCGTTAATCATGTCCGCCATCAAACGATTTGTTGAATCCCCGTCACGCACTAAACTGCATCGATTCAACAAATCCCAATTGTTGGAATTGGCTAAACAGTACAACGTCGCGTTAGACACTGAGGATGAGAAGACCAAAGATTGTCTAAAAACGAAACTCTTTGGGGTCTTCATCGAAACAGGTGTGTTGCCACCTCGTACGCCAGTTAAAGCTGCGTCATCCCCCTCCACTCGGTCTAGTCCTTCTGAAACCATCCGTCTGCGAGAGTTGGACCTCGAGCAGCAGCGTTTAGAGTTGGAATCCGATCTTGCGAAACAGCAACTAGAGTTGGAGCGTGACCGCCTAAAAATAGAAGCGGAAAAGTGTAAAAATAAAACTGTCTTTGACGTGGCGAAGAATATCAAATTGGTGCCCCCCTTCTCTGAGATCGACGTGGAGCGGTATTTTCCGCACTTTGAGAGGGTTGCAACCAACTTTGCGTGGCCAAAAGATCAGTGGGCCTCTCTCCTCCAATGTGTTCTGTCTGGGAAAGCCCAGGAAATATACGCGTCTCTTCCTGTTGCCAATAGTGTGGTGTACGACGACGTAAAAGATGCCATTCTGCGCGGTTATCAGTTAACCCCCGAGGCGTATCGCCAAACCTTCCGTAAGCTCCAGAAAGGAGCAGATCAGACGTATGTCGAGTTTGGCCGATTGAAGGAAGCGTCATTTGACCGTTGGTGCACTGTAGTAAAAGCGAATGACCAGGCAAAGTTACGCGAGTTACTCCTCCTTGAGGAATTTATTAGCTGTTTGCCGTGTTCTGTCGCAACGCATGTAAGTGAACAGAAGCCTAAAACTCTGTCTGCTGCCTGCATCCTGGCTGATGAGTATTCTCTCATCCACCAGGATCGTGCCCACGCCAAATCTCGTTCCTTGTCTCCTGGTTCAACTGTCTCTCGCAAGTACAATGGAGCCAAGCCGCCGTCCACTCCATCTGATCAACAAGGTTGTTTTTACTGTCATATACCTGGCCATGTCATAGCTGACTGTTTCAAATTGAAGCGTAAACGTGCGCGGGATAACGCAAAGAGTGCTAGTTTTGGGCACTCGGTCCTGCTTCCGCCTTCCGTCACACTAGACCCTTGCAAGCGTCCTGACACTGTCTGTGCCACCGTAGTTAAGCATGCCCCAGTGAAGCTGGCTGTGGCATCTGAAGTGGTATCAGACAGCTCTGCTGACACGGTCATGTTGGCAGAGCCTGAGTCCTGCGCTAGACTTGATAGTGAGGCGCCAAAATTTGAAACCGGGTCCGTCATGGCAAGGTTACTGCATGGCAGTCCTGTTTCCCTGTCCCAATTTGGTCCGCAGCTAAATCCAGGTGGTAGCCTTGTAACTTGTTTTGACTCATTGAGTCCTGTCTCGGAAATGGGCACCCTCTTACAAAGATGTTCCCTACGACTCGCGGCACTTCTCTCGTTCGTCGCATGCGTAATCGTCGGTCTGACAGCATTGGTGTTTGCTCACCTATCCCACGTCCCAGTGACTATGTTCAGAGCACGTGGGATTCGTGCTGCCCAATCGCAATTCGTGAGTGATTCCCGCAGGAACTTGCGCCAAGCTCGCGCTGCCGCCAACGCTGACCTCGAGAGCGCACAGAGCGAGACGATTCGTCTGTTTGACACCGAAGCTCGCAGTTACAGCTTTGTCAGTTTCCGTTTTCCGTTAGGCACGCTTACTAATGGTGCACTGCAAAAAACGAATATCTGTAGAAGTGTAATATACTTGAATTCAACATTTTGTTCTCATTACACTTGTTTTTGAATGTATTTTCTTGGTAAGACTGACTATTGTTAAGATTATTTGACTTGTTTCAAGAAAATTCATCTTTTTTATCCTACCTAGATAATAAAACTAGTTCTGAGCAGCTTTTTTCTTAAAATAGAACACATACTGACAGAGTCGCATTAACAATTAGACTGTGAGTACATTTTTACTTGTTTCAAGACAATAAGACAATCCAAATGAACCTGTTTTAAGAACTGGCTCGATCTCACTAAGATATTCTAGCTAATCAACTGTGATAGCATACAAATTAATAGGGCCATTGAGATTTCCATTCATGATTCATAGCTTTGACATTTCTGTTGTCTGAGCAGCATTTGGCATAGCAATTTCATGATTGTAAATCTGTATCCCATCTCAATGTGTCAAACACTTGATATTCACAGCAAAATATACTGTAGATGAATCAATAACACATATAAGTGAAAAGTGAAAGCCCATTGGGAAACTCCAACTCCCATTGTCATTGTGACACAGCACTCCACAGCACACAAGTGAACACTGCACACAACGAAATTGCATTTATGCCTCACCCGTGCAAGGGGGCAGCCCTCAGTGGCGCCCCATGGGGAGCAGTGCGGTGGGACGGTACCATGCTCAGGGTACCTCAGTCATGGAGGAGGATGGGGGAGAGCACTGGTTGATTACTCCCCCCACCAACCTGGCGGGTCTGGAGTCGAACCGGCAACCTCAAGTCTAACGCCCTAACCGCTCACCCATGACTGCCCTTATAAAAAAAAAATAGGGAGTCCCATTTCTGTGATTATGGTCTTTCCTAATTGTTACCAAGAAACATCCATTTCAGAGATGATATTCAAAAAATCTAATCTTTGAACTGACATATGCCTCTGACGCCTTGATACCGCTGATGTGTGGCCCAATTCTTTTTCATGAGCAAATATACTTTTTGTTTGATGGGTAGGCTACTTTCGACAATTTTGCTATGATTTTTTTTTTTCAAGATTGTTTTTGGTCTTTTTTACAACTTTATTGTAACTGACAGGACAGTTTGAGAGGTGGACAGGAGGCGAATGGGGAGAGAGATGCGGAGGGGTCGGCAAATGACCCGGACCGGGAATCGAACCCGGGTCGGCCACAAGGCAGACGAGTGCCCTACCGGTTGCCCATGGCAGGGCCATTTTGCTTTGATTTACAAGACATTAGAAGGTAGGAGTATTGTTGCGCTCTAGATGTTGCAAAAATAGCGCAACAATACTCCTACCTTCTGACGACTTCTCATTGTTTGCTGCTCCACCTGAATCCCCGGTGAAGATGTCATCTTTCAAGGAGATCAACCAACTTACTGACTACAAAGCAACTACTTTCACCTTCAGCACTGAAGATTCTGAAAACATCTTATTTCCAAGAGATGAGACAAATACTCTAATACATAAATACAACCAGAAGACCTAGAGATATCTATGAAACGCTACAAACACCTCAAAGAAAAAGAGATCCGCTACAATCTCCACGGTTCTACCCTGAGTGAGTACTACAGAGCCAGTCGTATACCTAGAGGGCTCCGCATCCAGAAGGCTCCCACCATTGGCCGCGGGGATCTGGACTTCTGCAAAAAGTGGACCGAGATTATGAACAAAGCATCTCTAGATCTCACTCTATTGGTTGTTGAGTTTACACAGAAAGAGCTACTCAAAATCAAAGACAACATTGAGGATGTTAAAGCTTCCATCGTCGAGTCTCATGATGAAACCGTGCTCACACAGCAAACTGAGCTTCTCGATGCATCGCTGACAAAATACAAGCAAGACCTCCAACAGATCAAGATTAGGAAATTTCGCAGAGACACCATAGACTACAGAGATGATAAAGTCTACCCCTGGATCAATCTGCCTACAACCTTCAGGCCACGTCGTAGGGTCCACTTTGAAGATGGTGCAGCACTGACTTCAGCCTCCAGCATGGACAGTGATTTTTTAGGAGGAATCTCCAGCGACACCGACACTTCTCAAAGCACCACATCCTACCCTACAAGAAGACGCGGCGGGGTCGACGAGGCGCCAAGACCATCCCAGGCCAAACCAACACCGAAAAGGCAGAGCCGCAAAAAGAAAGCCTAATCTTCAACCTCACAGACAGCCCCCTACATCCAGATGAAGTAAGTCTTTTGAACAAAGGTCTGAGTTTTGTTCCCTGTAAGCCTGCTGACTCCTTCGCAACCAAAATTGAACTGTTTAAATTTTTCCGGAATTTAAGACTCAAAAGCTACTACAAAGATACCACATCTTCTCTAACCTCTTACAAATGTGGGCGAGCCAAATTTAAACCCCAAAGTACATTTTGCCCACCTGCCCCCAACCCATCACTGGACACCTTTTGTCGCCTTGTTGAACGTGATGTTGAACAGCTCTTCGATAGATCTCATTCTAAAAAAAGCAACAACAATTTGACATCATCTGAAAGACAGGCTCTTGACAAACTTTGTCGCGATAAAAACATTGTTGTGAAGCCAGCAGACAAAGGGGGCGGTCTAGTTATTATGCCTAAAACTCTCTATGACCAAGAGGCCTTGAGACAACTACAGGACTTAACCTACTACAGACCTTTGCCCTCAGACCCCACGAGTAAGTTTCAAAAGGAAATTGAGTCTTTCTTGCAGCATGCCCATGACTCCTCCATTATCTCTGAACAAGAGTTTAAGTACCTGTTCAATCGTACCCCAACAAGACCAGTCTTCTATGTTTTGCCCAAAGTCCATAAAAGTCTATCTAACCCACCAGGCCGCCCCATTGTTGCAGGCAACAACAGTCTGACTGAACCATTGTCCAACTTTGTAGATTTCATCTTAAGACCTTTAGTCACAAAGCTCCCGAGCTACCTCCGAGACACGTCTGACTTCCTAGCATGCTTATCTGAGATTGGCCACCTAAGTCAAAATGTGTTGCTTGCCACAATGGATGTAACCTCATTGTATACTAATATCCCCCATACTGATGGCTTGTCTGCTCTGAAACACTTTCTTGACCTCCGGATTGATGATGATGGACTAACTACAGATTTCATTGTTAAAATGGCTGAGCTAGTGCTGACTAAGAACTATTTCAGGTTTGAACAACAATACTACCTCCAGACTAGTGGTACAGCAATGGGTGCCACTATGGCCCCTGACTATGCCAATCTCTATCTTGGTTTCCTTGAGGACCAGTATGTGTTCAATAACAATCCCTTCTCCGATAAACTAGTACTGTTTAAGAGGTACATTGATGACTGTTTTGTCATCTTTTTGGGTTCCCTATCTGACTTTGAACTCTTTGTTCTATACATGAACTGTTTAAGACCATCTATCAAGTTCACCCACACAGTCAGCACTACATCTGTCAATTTCCTTGATACCTGTATTTCTCTCACTGATGGAAAAATTGTGTCTTCCCTTTACAGAAAAGACACAGAGAGGAACAGCCTGCTGCATGCCACGAGTGCCCACCCAACTTCTCTCAAGAGAGGACTGCCCTTCAGCCAATTCACTAGACTACACCGTATCTGCTCTGATAAAAGAGATTTTGAGGCCAAAGCCCAACTCCTATACAGAGATTTTAGTTCTAGAGGATACCCTGCCACCTGGCTTGATGCAGCCCTCAACAAAGTACGTGCCTCTGAAATACAACCTTCTGTTCAGACCACCAATCCAAACCAAAATCGTTTGATTCTCAAATTAACATATAGTCCTCTGAGTAGCGATATTAGAAACATCATCAACTCTCATTGGCACATTATCCAAACTGACAATCAACTGCATGGGCTCTTTCAGGATTCACCTCTCTGTGTCTTTTCTAGGAACCCTAATCTAAGAGACAAGTTGGTTCACGCTGACACTGCCACACCACCCCCTCGCAGCACTCTCTCCAATGCCCAGGGTAACTTCCCTTGTAAGAGCTGCACTTCTTGTTCACACTATCTCAAAATTCAGACATTCACACATCCACACACAAACAAGACATACAAAATCAAACAGCTCATTACATGTCGCTCTACTCATGTGGTTTATATCTTGACCTGCCCTTGCCCACTATTGTATGTGGGTAAAACCACCAGGGCCTTACGTACAAGAATCTTAGAACACAGGAGTGCTGTGAGGAGATCTGATGAGGTGTCACCAGTTGCCCGACACTTCCAAGAAGCCGGACATTCTGTTGCTGACCTCAAGTTTTGGGGGGTCGAAAGAATCTTGCCTAAAAGGCGAGGTGGGGACCTGGACAGAACTCTGCTTCAGAGAGAATGCTTTTGGATTCATGAACTTGGCTGCCTATCCCCAAAAGGGATGAATGAGGACTTTAATCTTGCTTGTTTCTTGTAAATGTGTCATCTGAAAAAAATTGCATTGTACATACTGTCTATCTGAACTCACTTGTTTGTAAACGTTCATCATTGAATTGCCTGATTGCATAATTGGATTTTGCTCTGTTGATTAGCTCCTCCCACTGCACCTGTCTCTTGTCAACCCTGGTGGGTACTATTCAATTGTTGCACAGTAGTTGGGCTCATTGCGAGCACTGAGAGCACTGATGATGGCAACAGCCTGAAACGTCTGCTCTACCCTGCTCTAATAAAAAAACTCCTTGTGCTTGACCTTTGTGTCTTGTTTAGTGTGCGAACCTGCTCCTACGTTTATATTTCAAGACATTTGCAAACATTTTATAGGCCTAATTTAATTTAGAAATTTAGAATAAAAAAATAATGCTTTGCACTGATTCTTGAGAAAGTGGCTAAAACAGGTTGCAATGTTGACAGAAAAAAACAAAGTGAATTACAAAATTATATGGTATATCCTCGTAGACTAAGGTCTTGGCTTTTCAGAAATGCACAAGGCCAATCTCCCCATTATGTTTTTTTTTTTTCAGAAATCAGGCTTTTCTCCGATCATACCTTGTTTTTTGTCAACACCGTCAGACACAATTAAAAGTTATTAAAATTGTATTGATTTGGTTGCATATGTATCTGGAGTTTTTAAGTGATTATGTGTATTTTTTGGTTCACACATATGCCTTTAAATGTTGAAAATTCACTTTTGTTCTATTTTAATACTGTTTCATGTGTTCTAATTTTAAAATACGTACCGTCATACGATGCTTACTTAACGCCTAAATAGAACAAACAATTTTTTGTAATTTCACAAATATTCGTGTAGGCTTAAATTGACTATTACTTTGATATTTCAACAACTCCTAAGGAAAATGTTGTAAGCACATTCCTTTAAAATGTCCAAAACTCCTTCTTACGGTGGTGACTTAAGAACTGACGGTGGTGACAGTAATCTGAGAGTGGTGAAAGTGGCCTAATTAGTACCTGCATTTAGCTAAATAAATAGCCCTCTCAAGTCAATGGCATCTTGCATAAACACTTTATTTTTGTGTGTGCACAGTATGAGCATGTGTTTTTACTTCATTAGTTAGATTATCTAGGAAGTAAGCCACTGGTTGTTGAACATGTGGTAAAAACAGCTTTTAAGTTGTTCAAATCCAAAATATAGAGGTGTATTACCATAGATGTAGGTCTTGTCTGTGCAGTGAATCCATTGGCGAAGCTCCCCATGTTTTAACATTTTTCATAAAATGGGCTCTTTCTTGTTTTGTCAACAGCGGCAGACAGAATTAGAAGTAAAAACACATGTTTACTGTATTAAAGTGAATTACTTTAACAATTCAAAATAACTGTAGATACTTATTGTATGCATATTCTTAAAACATGTCAAAAACACGTAAAACATGTGTTTTTTGGTGAACTCCATCAGATGTCACCACCGTCAGGTTTTCTGACAAAAAAACCTCCAAATGCACCTCAGTGGTGGCTAGAGTATCATTTTGGATCACAATTATTACTAACATGCCTAGTAATGTTTCATTAACCAGCACAATTTAGTAAAATATGGAACAACATGATGAGCAGAACAAAATCTGACGGTGGTGACATCTGACGGTGTGAGACAAAAAAACACTCTTTTAAATATTATGCATTGTTTGTTCACATTAGCCATTTCATTTTCGCTCTGTTTCTTGGGTGCTTCATACCTTTTCTGAAAAAAATTATATTTATTAACATTAATGTAATACAATACTATTAAAACCCCCGACGGTGTTGACAGTTTATGGTTGGGACAGTACCAGTGTCCAAACAAATTAACAAATTGAGGACAAAATAATAAACTTACAGGAGCTTCAGTGATGGTGAAGTAGGCAGTAGAGCTAAAGGTTTGAAAAGGGGTCCTCAGTAATGAAAATTACCTTGTTCATACCTGATTTTATTGTCTTTTAGAAAAAATCTGACGGTGGTGACCAATATGCTGGACACATTTTGAGCAATCAGTAAATAATAGTAAATATTGTTTTACATCCACTATGTGCACATCTGTAGAACCACTTTAATATGGTCTTCCACATCATGGTGATATTGTTCAATTCTGTTAGTGATTTTTGTATTTTAAGTCAATTGAAATGATGATGCCAGTCCTTGGGACAGGCGTTTTTACAGGGAGTGGACAGGTTTATAGCCATGAAAAGTAATAAAATTACACTTAAATATTTCAAACAACTGTGTATTCGTGTGACAGACCCCTTGGCCATTACCTGGGTTCATTTTGTTTGTGAAAATTTAGTTGATTTTCAACAGAATTAATATTTTACTGCAGGGACATGTTTTTGCCAAACTTTCAAGAATCAGTGTTNGACTCTATCTCATGCACACGTGTCTCATCATGCTCTGTCTAAATTTTTGTAAAGTTTCCGTCATCAGAGCAAAAAAGGTTGTGAGTTATTTCACTTAATTCTATGATAAGATGTATAGCATGGTCCTTGCTGCTGATAAAAACAAAAGTGAATATCTTCAGAAATATCAGCATCTGTCCAGACAACGTTTTTAGTTTGTTATCTATCATTAGATTCCATCGTTACACTAATTGGACATGTCTTGTATGGGTCTATTAATATGCAAACCTAGGCCTATAGCCTACCATACCATCTAGATCAATATGATTTGACAAAATAAAGTGCTTCAATGCACGTTTTATTTCCTGTTGCACAACTGCAACAGTAAGGGCAACAGGTTTTTTTGTGTTCATTTTTAAGGCACACTCAAAAAATGTTTCTGGGTCCCGGTAAATATTAAGAAATATGTATACATACAATATTATTATAAAATGGAAAAATGATTCATTGAAATCATATAAACACCATTTGAACTGTCGGCGTATGAACTTTTAAACAAATAATCTAAACAAATAATGTATGCACTTGAAAAAAGCTCATAATATTAACTGACATGCACATCACACTCCAGAACAGTAGGTGGCAGTAAGAAATGAATCGCCTATTGTCGAAACACATTTTCATTGACAGTATTTATCTTCTTCCTGCTGGCACCAAGTTGTTACCTTATTGGTACAGAAATATTTTACATAAATCAAAACTATATATGTGAAATTCATGCTGTAATTCAGGTGGGATAACAAACAAAAACAAAAAAACACCAAAGAGTAAAACCGGAAATGGAATTACGTCACTTCCTGTTCGTCAGTTGGTCTCCTGCTTTGAAATTGAGGCTATCGTTTTCAGCCGGGTAAGTTTCACAATCCGTTTCAATCCTTGTCATCTTTGGCAATATGCTTGTATTAAGACACTATTACGGTCATTTGTGAAGTATACTACGCTATTGTGATGTTTTTGGCATTTTTGTCTGTATGGAAAGTTAACCGATACGATTGTTAGATCATGCTGTGTGATCTGACAAGCTGTTTGTCTTGCATTCAAATATCCACTCTTAAACAGTAGCTTATCTTGTGCAACATCTTTAGGTGTAAAAAAAGTTACCTTAAGGTTTATCCAGTCTGAAGTGTAAATTACCAGCATAATTATTTTACATAATACTTTACATTACATAATTGTTTAACACCTGCTGCTGTTTAGCTTAGCAGCTAGCTATTGCTCTCTAGCTTGCTATTGCCCTGTAATGCCCCACATGTTACTCGAAATATGTATCTTGTTTTTTGTAATGGGCGTCACTATTGGCCAGTCCTGAATATCACCTTTGAAAAGCCATGTTTGCCGATATTGTGAGAAAAGGTTCACCTCTGTTTTTCAACTTGACAGATGGTTGCCCCCTGTGCGAGTGGAAGATGTGACTTTGAAGACAGTCATTGTAAAGGGTAGGATTTCTGTTCATTTTCAATTGTTTTACACTTTACCCTTTGCTTGAACACTTTACTTACACCAAATCAAAATGAGGATAAAAATATGTTTTAGCCAATTAGCTGTCATTTTCATGTTGGCATGGTGTACTGTCAACAGTTATTTTGTATTGTATGAAACATGGATATGGTGAAAAATATTTTAATTAACTTTAATTTCACGCTGTCTTAAGTGGCTGTAGTCACGTTATTTACCAATATTTTTAAATGGTGACAATATTCCCCAGTCTAAAAAGTGGTGACGATGTACCTGACTTGCTTGCCATAGACAACAAGAAGTGGTGTTTCATGCATGGTGTGGAGTTGCTTGAGGATGCAAAATCATTGGTAATCCAACAACATGCGTCAGTCAACATCTATGCAGTGACATAGGCTATTTGATATGGCAGATTTTATTTGGTTGAGGCTACTCTACTCTCCTTGACCCCTGGTCTCAACTTAGGTTTTACAGGAAGTCAGTCAATGTCATTGTGATGTTAGCCCTCATCTTATCTTGTAATTTATGTGACATCAACTCCAGCACTCTAATTATGTGTTTTGTCATAGGTGCAAAAGGCTTGTCTAAGATAAGCTGGCAGTCTACACCGCATGGCCTGCGTTGCTGACATTGAGTGAAGTAAGTGTGGTGGTACATTATGTCATAACAGATAGTATTTAAGTGTTGATGTATGTCTGTCCTGTAGGATGTCTTTGTGGCTTGACCCCAGGTGTTGCCCAACCTGCAGGCCCAGAGATAGAAAGACATAGTCACAAGTCACAGGACAGACAGGAAGCACAACACAACTGGGCCTGACAACCATGTCATTTTCTTGTAATGTGTCTTTGACAGGTTAATGCAGAGTTCCTGTGCCTGACAGATACTTGAGGAAGCATCTTGGAGGTTCTCAAGGAGAAGGGAGGTGTTGCCAGAAGGAAGGTAGGATAACTCATGGCTCCAACAGCTAATGGAAACATTGTGTTTGAGTTGCAAACAATCTAATGAAGTTGGGTATTAGGTATTAGAAGGTCAGACATTAGGTGTGGGAGACGCATGGCCCACCTCTAGGTTCACTGACTCTGAATTTTGAACAGTTCTGATTATGATGTTCACAAACGATCTGCACCCCAATAAAGAGAGCATGCGATAAGTGGCACCTGCATATCACTGACAAGCACACTATTAAATGCCCCCTATTAGTGGCCATGGTTGTCATTCACTAGACATCAGCATTTTTACATTTAGTGCCATTAAAGCTACATAAAAAGTGTGTGCACAGTGTTAAGCTTTCTGCATTTTCTTTTTCCACCATCAGGACTAGAGTGGCGAAGTGATCCAAAGGCAGACTGCACATCTACGTGTATGGTTTGCAAGGAACATCCCGTGCCAGAGACTGTGATACAAGGCATGGAGCTGTACAGTGAACTCGGAGCATCTCTTGTGCATGTGTGATGCTCTTTGGACTCGGTTACCGGTATATACCCTCAATCTCAACTCTGTGGATTTGGATTTACAATTTTAAGTATCCAGATGAACTGAAATATATGTTCTGGTGAATTTGGAAAATATGCCCAAAAGGTTCAATCACTATAAACTACAGTAAATATGTTGGACACTGGCAATCTCAGGTTCTAAGACATTGTATAAAAGGACAATCCATCACATTTCTATGCATACTTTTATGTGCTGTTCTCTGATCTGAGTTGATGATTTTTTTTGTCCTTATCTTAGCTCAGCATGGCATTGAGTATCATTGAGGGGTTTTTTTTCTAAGCATTTTCTATGCAGATTAAAAGATGAGCACTATAATGAAAGGCGTAATAAGGCCTCAGTAGCACTTCATGGGCACATTGATATCATAATTAAAAACATTTCTCTCTCCCTCTCCTCCACCACTTTGGGAAAGAATCAAAGAGCCAAAAGTGATCCTGCGGGCAGTTGGTCAATTCTAAAATGTCCATTCACAAATAACATCTTTTTCATGAATGTCTAAGTAAATAAGTGAGTAAATAGACACATACTGTTCTGTTGAGAGTATGTTTTTCGGCCAAAGATATCTGACTGCATTCAAAATGGTGGATTAACATGCAGAGGACCCCACTATTATTAATTTGCCCAAGCGATTATGACATTACTTAGAATTTGCTGGTGGTTGTAAGCATTCATGAAAAAGATGACATTTCTGAACAGGCCACATAAATGAATGTGGTACAGTACACTGATAATTTCAGGTTTTCTGTTTAATTTCTGTTTAATCATACGATTATATTGTCTAGATTTTGGTGCTTTATTATCGTTTGACTGCATGTTTGTCCAGCTGATGAAATATTAATAAAAGAAATGTTTTGAAGTTCTTGTCAAGTATATTTTTCTCATACACCTAAACAAGATATTAATTCTACATGAGAAAATAAGTATTCTAGCTAAGAAAATCAGACTAGTTTTAAGACTTTAAATGAGCTGGAAACAAGTAAATTTGCCTTGTTTTAAGCGTATTGTATGCTTGTTTTGAGCAATAATTTCTTGGATGACATCTAATTCTAAGCAATAATGACTAATAAAGGAGACGAAATTGCTTAAAATAAGAAAAAAAATCTTAACAAGCAACAGAAAAATAAGATTTTGATACTTGTTTCAAGTGTTTTTCTATGCCTACCGCTTAGATATTATTTTCTTGTTTTAAGAATTCTTACCAAGTCCAATTTGCTCGCTGCACTGGCAGATTATTTTGCTCAAAATAAGCAATTTTTCACCTAAAACACTATATGTTTTGCTTATTTTTGTAGAGGGCTTTTTTGCAGTGGGTTGTAAATATGTACATTGTGGTGATGGTTGGTGTGTGCCGTTTTAGATTGCCTATTGCATTCTGTTTTGCCTTTTGCTGGTGCCTAATCTTATGCAGCTCGCATATTTTTACGCACCATTCATTACCTTTTATGTATTTTGGAGACTAGTAGTCACCATTTTGCGGTGGGGGTGTTACCACCAGGTGCGGTTAATTCGCTCTCCCTAATTTTGTTTGGCTGCCCCCTAACTTTTGATTGTTGCACATGCTCTTAGCAGGATCCTGAGATGCTGAGGATGATTATTGAGTTCACCTGTGCCTGGAGGCGGTGCTGCATAAGTAGAGGCGATGACCATCCATCTCTCTCGCTCACTTCCGGCTTGCCACTTCCCTCTCGCCTGCCCGTTTGTGACCTGCATTTGCCGTTGGCATTTGCCTGCTTTTTGACGCTGCCTTTTAGGCCTGTACTTTCATTTTTGGACTTTTGCAACAAACTTTGCCTTTTTCATTCTGTGCCTTTACGGCTTTGACCATTTTGTGTTTGATATAGGAGCGCGGCTCCTCTTTTGTTTATGATATTGAATATTGTACCCCTAGACGACATCATTAAATTACCCTCGAGTACCCCTTTTCCGTTGTTTCGAGTCCCTCTATGTTACCGTTTGTAACACACTCGCACTCGCACTCGCACTCACACACTCACTCATTCACTCACTCGCTCACTCATTCACTCGTTCACTCACTCGCTCACTCACTCACTCCCTCACTCACTCACTCACTCACTCACTCACACTCACTCACACGCTCACTCTTTCACTCACTCACTCTCTCTCACTCACGCTCACTCTCATGCTCACACACTCACACACACTCGCTCACTCACTCACTCACACACACACACTCACTCACTCACACACACACACTCACTCACTCACACACACACACTCACTCTCTCTCTCACTCACTCTCTCT